>NC_079201.1:5003040-5205540 GCF_029499605.1 Hyla sarda | reverse complement strand
TGGTCACACACACACACACGTCCCCTCTGGTCACACACACACACACACACACGTCCCCTCTGGTCACACACACACACACACACGTCCCCTCTGGTCACACACACACACACGTCCCCTCTGGTCACACACACACACACGTCTCCCCTCTGGTCACACACACGCACACGTCTCCCCTCTGGTCACACGCACACGTCTCCCCTCTGGTCACACACACACGTCTCCCCTCTGGTCACACACACACGCACACGTCTCCCCTCTGGTCACACGCACACGTCTCCCCTCTGGTCACACACACACGCACACGTCTCCCCTCTGGTCACACACACACGTTCCCTCTGGTCACACAAACACACACACGTCCCCTCTGGTCACACACACACACACGTCCCCTCTGGTCACACACGTCCCCTCTGGTCACACACACACTTTGTGTCGCTGTCAGGAAGGGTCATGTCTATAATGGGGAGCAGCCCTGGTGACAGGACTTGTAAGTTTCCATCACCCTCAGGCATGGCTGACAGCAGGCAGGTGCGCCCCTCATTGACCGCCCCTGTCATGGCGCTTCATCTCCTGGCCTTACAGATCACGTGGTTCACACAGTGAAATTTCCCATCAGAATCCGGCAGAATAATTCTGCTCAGAAGTTCCGTTGCAGCACAGTCATTGGGATTCTGCTGCACCGTACATACGGCGCAAACTCTAAATCCGGCCTCCGCAGAAAAGACTGACATTGCGGAGCTACTCGGAAATGCATTGCCGTCTATGGAGACGCTGACTGCGGAATGTCCGCCCAGAGATCTTCTGCTGTGTGAACATGGCTTTACCGCCTACACTTGATCCTCCGCCATCTTCTCCAGTTCCGGCTGTATAAACAGAGCGCGGTCCGGTGCTGGAGGCTGGCACTTGGCTTTGTGAATGGGGCCAGGAAGCTGTTGGCTTTGGCAGCCGGATCGGCGCTCCTGAACGCAGCTTATTCATTAACGTTTTTTGGAGATAGATAAGATGATTTGTGCCGCCCCGGCCTGTGAACGAGATGATTCTCACCCTCTATACTCGCCCCATCCCTGATGAAGTGCCCTAGGACAGTCCACATCCTCATAGACTTGTTTGTCGGCTTCTGTAGCCCTGACGTTTGTTTCCTCCTCGGCATGCAGCGCACGCTTGTTGTTGTTGGCTAACGTGCTCACTTTTATGGTACTAGAGCCCCTCGGGCGTATTTTATATTTTTTTGCAGCTTTTGAAATACAAGAACCCTGACTTCTGTTTCATCTAAAAGGTAGAGGAACCTCCATCTTGCATGTGTATATATATATATATATATATATATATATATATATATATATATATATATATTGTGTAGAGAGAATTCAGCTCACCCCCTTGCCCGCTCTGCATCCCGGACTGGGAAGCTCCAATCCCAGATAAATATGACTAAGGCCACATATAGTGGCCGAAACGCGTCACACTTTGTACTTGTTTGTATCCTGTGAATAAAGAAGTTATTGCACCGTATCTGCGCTGGACAACTTTCGCGTGTGTGTGTATATATGTATATGTGTATGTGTAAAAATATATATATATATATATATATATATATATATATATATATATATATATATATATACACACACACACGTATTTTATAGATGTGTGTAATATATATATATATATATATATATATATATATATATATATATATATATAGGAAAAATGCACTTGAGAAAGCCAGCGTGAGGCTGGAGAAACGTAGTCTCTATCACATCATGGAATAAACTCCCTTTCCTTTTTGATACAAGCTGTGGTGTGCTGCCGGCATTTTTTCTGTGGGTTGAAGAACCAGTGGGCTGAGGTTCAGAACATGCGTGCACCCCTTTTCTCTTTTTGCCATATATTTTTGGATGTGCTGTTTCTATTGCAATTTTATATATATATATATATATATATATTGCATGTATATATATGTATATTAAATTGTGTGTGTGTGTGTGTGTGTGTGTGTGTGTGTGTGTGTGTGTGTATATATATATATATTCCAAATAGAGGCAGCACATCAAGTATAATCAGGGAATAGTCAGTATGGGGTGCTCACATAATTGGAGCCTGGGTCCACCGGTTCCTCAATCCAAATAGGTGAAATAGAATGCAGCACACCACTGTTGCAGTCAAAACAAATAGATTTATTCCATAGCGTGCTTGATAAAGCCGGTGTGAGACCAGTGAAACGTAGTCCTCTGCACGCTATGGAATAAATCTATTTGTTTTGACTGCAACAGTGGTGTGCTGCATTCTATTTCACCTATATAGATATGTGTATATATATATATATATATATATATATATATATATATATATATATATATGTTATATAATCTCTCTATTTATTTTTATTATTGTATAATAAGAATAATAATAATAAAAATAAAAATAATAATAATTAATAATAATAATTAAAATAAAAATAATAAAAAAATAATAATAATTAAAAAAAATCTATATACCGTATATAAAATAAATAAATATATATATATATATATATATATATATATATATATATATATATATATATATATATATCTCTGTAGATCTTCCTGTGTCTAAATACATCTTTTCCTGGGAGAGCTGAGTGACTACTGCTACTACAATTCCTAGCATGTTGATCTAACAAGGTAACTTGACACTAAACTAGTGTGTGTGTGTGCCTTTCAGGGAAAGCTGAGTGACAGCCATATTGTTTTGCCTCCCAGCTGCCTATTCACCTGTTCAATCATATGATCCTTTCCTCCCCTGTTGCAGCAAATCTAGATACTTGTGTTGGTCAGGAGTCTGAAAAAGCTTAATGCCAACCCCAATTGGCTTAATTGCCAATGCCAATACTGTTCTGCCACCCATCTTTCCCAAGTCTTTTGCATCCCTTCTCTAAATTAGCTTTGGCTAAACTGAGAGTGTGTGAGTTTTAGTAAGAGTGAGGTGAATGCGGGAGTGCCATATTTTGCTCACTACCCAACTTTCCCAAGAACCTGACAGTGGATATCATGTCTATAATTTGAAAAATGATACAGAATGATGCGCGGCATATGGCGCCGATATTCGCCACTATGATGTTCCCTGTAGCTCATTAGTCTAAAAACTGTGGAACCCCAAGTGTTGCAGAACTACAACTCCCAGCATGCCCGGACAGCCGTTGGCTGTCCGGGCATGCTGGGAGTTGTAGTTTTGCAACATCTGGAGGTCCACAGTTTGGAGACCATTTCTTATCCTTTAGGTGAAGGTTTCCCTTTGGCATCTTCCACTCAGCTGCGGAATTTGGTGCCGGATCGTAAGACAAGACGAGATGAGTAAAGTTTCTGCTCACGGCCGGGTGTGAATTGTTACCAAAGGACGACTTGTCCAAGAGGAAACTACACCTAATGTTTACTACATTCCACAGTCTGAACATACACGTTGTCAAATCTTCACTCCTATTGACTCACAAGGGGGGGAAGATTTATCAAACTTTGTGCAAAGGAACAGGTTCTTGTGTATGCTTTGTGCTTACCTGTTTTAGTTGATGTGGCAGGCATGGGGATTACAGCCATAGAGGGGAGGGGTAGAACTACTATATATCCTGATCTCATAGAGATAGCAGCAGTATACAGATAGAGCTGGAGGGAAGATGTATAACTAATATATATCCTGATCTCATAGAGAGAGAGCTGGATGGGAGGTGTATACCTACCATGTATCCTGATCCCATAGAGATAGCAGCAGTATACAGATAGAGCTGGAGGGTAGGTGTAGAACTGCTATATATCCTGATCCCATAGAGATAGCAGCAGTATACAGATAAAGCTGTAGGGGAGTTGTATAGCTACTATATATCCTGATCCCATAGAGATAGCAGCAGTATACAGATAGAGCTGGAGGGTAGGTGTAGAACTGCTATATATCCTGATCCCATAGAGATAGCAGCAGTATACAGATAAAGCTGTAGGGGAGTTGTATAGCTACTATATATCCTGATCCCATAGAGATAGCAGCAGTACACAGATAGAGCTGGAGGGGAGGTGTATAGCTACTTTATATCCTGATCCCATAGAGATAGCAGCAATATACAGATACAGCTGGAGGGGAGGTGTATAATTAGTATATATCCTGATCCCAGGATATAAAGCAGCAGTATACAGATACAGCTGGAGGGGAGGTGTATAATTAGTATATATCCTGATCCCAGGATATAAAGCAGCTCTGGTTTGGTACTGTGTCACAGTTCAAGTATTCTCAGCAGTACCGGCCCTTTAAAAAAAACAAAAACTTTTTATAACAAGACATTGCATTGCTTTATTACAAACTCATGTGCAACGCTTTACAATTGGTGCAAAACTACAACTCCCAGCATGCCCTGGCCGCCGAAGGCTGTCAGGGCATGCTGGGAGTTGTAGTTTTGCAACAGGTCTAGAGTCGCAAGTTAAGGAAACCCTTAAGACTGATGTTGCAGAGCTGAGTTTGACTGCTATATCCGAAAGATTGAGTGGATGCGTCATCGTGTCTTCCCAAACTGGTGCCCCTATATATAGGTTAATGGCATCCAATTAAAAATCCCAAGAGCAGGAATAATCTGCTTCTTCACCTGCGCGATCCGGCTCTGCTTATCCTGAACACACGACCATTGTGCTGTAATTTTACTCGCTGCCATTTATTCAATATTGCAACTTGTAACATCAAACAGTGTGAGAACAATGCCTTACTCTGCTCCGGGTCTATGTGCGCCCCTCCCCTCCCCCCACCTCGCCCCGTCCTATATTATTTGGCTCCTGAAAAATCCATAAACCACATTTGGGGCTGGCATCGGCGCGGCTGCCTGCAGAATGTTAGGAGGTTTTCATAAAATTCTGGCTTCTTGTTCTTCTCCATCATACTTCATGGCGCAAACACAATGGGGCACATGGCGTTCTTGTTTACTTTGGCGCGGTTAAGATTGTTTTTTTATTTTATTTACGCTGTTGTTGTTGGCGTCAGCACCTCTGTGTAAAAGTTTTGCAATTGATTGATTTTAAGGCACCGCAAATATAGCTACTGTAATACTGCCCCCTATGGACAAGAATATAACTACTATATTACTGCTCCTATATACAAGAATATAACTACTATAATACTGCCTCCTATATACAAGAATATAACTACTATAATACTGCCTCCTATATACAAGAATATAACTACTATAATACTGCTCCTATATACAAGAATATAACTACTAGAATACTGCCCCTATATACAAGAATACAACTACTATAATACTGCTCCTATATACAAGAATATAACTATAATACTGCTCCTATATACAAGAATATAACTACTAGAATACTGCCCCTATATACAAGAATACAAATACTATAATACTGCTCCTATATACAAGAATATAACTACTATAATACTGCTCCTATATACAAGAATATAACTATAATACTGCTCCTATATACAAGAATATAACTACTAGAATACTGCCCCTATATACAAGAATACAAATACTATAATACTGCCCCTATATACAAGAATACAACTACTATAATACTGCTCCTATATACAAGAATATACCTACTATAATACTGCTCCTATATACAAGAATATAACTACTATAATACTGCTCCTATATACAAGAATATAACTACTATAATACTTCTATATACAAGAATATAACTACTATAATACTGCCCCTATATACAAGAATATAACTACTATAATACTTCTATATACAAGAATATAACTACTATAATACTGCTCCTATATACAAGAATATAACTACTATAATACTGCTCCTATATACAAGAATATATCTACTATAATACTGTGTACTATATACAGGAATATAACTACTATAATACTGCTCCCATATACAGGAATATAACTACTATAATACTGCTCCTATATACAAGAATATAACTACTATAATACTGCTCCTATATACAAGAATATAACTACTATAATACTGCTCCTATATACAAGAATATAACTACTATAATACTGCTCCTATATACAAGAATATAACTACTATAATACTGCTCCTATATACAAGAATATAACTACTATAATACTGCCTCCTATATACAAGAATATAACTACTATAATACTGCTCCTATATACAAGAATATAACTACTATAATACTGTCTCCTATATACAAGAATATAACTACTATAATACTGCTCCTATATACAAGAATATAACTATTATAATACTGCTCCTATATACAAGAATATAACTACTATAATACTGCCTCCTATATACAAGAATATAACTACTATAATACTGTTTTATGTATAAGATTTATATCTACTATATAAGACATGTTGTTTGGTGTGTATGTAGCAGTTTCTTCTCGGTGTAATAATACGGTGATTTCCTCACACTCAGCTGTGCCTGTGTTGTCCTGGCTCAGTAGACAATGGTTGGATCGGTAAGACGTCTGTTGCGGTCGTATCTCGGCCTTGAGTAGTCTCCCACGTTTATTAGAAGAGTCTGTGACCAGGACCATAGATAGTCGGTAGTGTTTTGTCCGTTCACATCCCCCTTTATCTACAACCTTGAATTTCCGTGATTGGCCGAGGCTTCCTGGACGTTCTCCCATCTGTCCGCACTTCAGCTGCACAACCACCTCTTTACATAGCGAGGTCATTGGGGAGCAGCCCCCACACGTGCGTCATATCCCACCCGTCTACTCTTGTGGGAGCTTCCATTGATGGACACCAGCAGGGCCATGTGACATGATATCCTGTGTAAATCGCATGACCACTAACATGTCTATACCAGACCTAAGTTCTTGTGTAAGGGCAGGGTCACATGGGGCACATCCACATGGTATTTCATGCTGCATATGCACTGACGGCAGTGTCAGAGGGACTGTAGAGCGAGCTCCTGGCCACGGTCCCTCTGAGTGCTGTCAGCGTGTATGCAGCATGAAATACCATGCGGTTGTGCCCCATGTGATCCCCTAAATATAGTATCCCTCGGCCTTCACGTACCCTGCAGGACATTTTGTAGGAGACCTCCGACCATATGACCCTCTCCTCCCTCTTTTTTTATTAGGCTCCAGTAGGTTGATCAGCTCGTAATTGTTGGTTCATGATCAGTTGTGTAGTCTCTTATATTTTTTGGGGCACAGTGTCTGGTAATGGACCTTGTCACCATTGATGGCCCCAGTGGGAGCTTTTTATTTGTAGTGTTTATTTGAGGCCTTCTAGTCCCTGGAGTGTCGGTGTTTAAGTAGTAGTTTATCTTAAGTTTTTCATTCGGGATAGCAGTTTTGTATTGGTGGCTAGGACAATGTTGACCTTGGTGGCTTAATAGTTCTTTGTTAGTGATCCAATGAGGACTTTGTAGTCCCTGGTAGATCAGTGTTGTCCCCCTTTCTCTCCCTTGGTGGTTAATCTAGGAGAATTTGTAACCTGCATATCTCTATGTACTTTGTATTTGATGTTAGTTTGTTAGCATTCTCCCTGGTGGCCCAGTGGGGAGCCATGTTAGTCCTGGTGATCTAGTGGCACATGTTTTATTCCTTGATGGCCAAATGGTGGCCTCGTAATCCTATTTGTTCTGAGCAGCATTTTGGGGTACACAGCACTCCTGTGTACGGTGGAGGTCGGGATGGTCTCCTGTGTACGGTGGAGGTCGGGATGGTCTCCTGTGTACGGTGGAGGTCGGGATGGTCTCCTGTGTACGGTGGAGGTCGGGATGGTCTCCTGTGTACGGTGGAGGTCGGGATGGTCTCCTGTGTACGGTGGAGGTCGGGATGGTCTCCTGTGTACGGTGGAGGTCGGGATGGTCTCCTGTGTACGGTGGAGGTCGGGATGGTCTCCTGTGTACGGTGGAGGTCGGGATGGTCTCCTGTGTACGGTGGAGGTCGGGATGGTCTCCTGTGTACGGTGGAGGTCGGGATGGTCTCCTGTGTACGGTGGAGGTCGGGATGGTCTCCTGTGTACGGTGGAGGTCGGGATGGTCTCCTGTGTACGGTGGAGGTCGGGATGGTCTCCTGTGTACGGTGGAGGTCGGGATGGTCTCCTGTGTACGGTGGAGGTCGGGATGGTCTCCTGTGTACCCCCTCCTATGAGTGTTGTATATCGTTTTCTTTGCTGAAAGTACCAACTTTTTCTTTCTTTCTTACCAATTAAGCTGGATTACCAAGGAAGCCCCGGTCAGGCCCACAGTATATGAATCATACTCCCTAGGGGGCTTTCTGCTGAATCAAGCTCCAGAGTGTCCACCCAAGGACAGCTGTATAAGGCCTTATGTAACCAGACAAGGCTGTGTCATCTATTTCCAGTCTAAGTGAGGGGTTTTCCCCAGGGGTGTCCCGGCCATCTTTCTTTTTAGAGTGCCAGTCTCTTGGACCAGTTTTGAGCTGGTAAACCTAGTAGTAACTGTAGCCCTGTAGGTTGGTGTCGATTGATGACTATCGGGCAGTGAACTATGTTGACTGGGTTGGATCATGGACCATGAATCCCATGCAGTTGACCCATCTGGGGCCCTTTGACAGTATGAATCAAATAACTTATCTCAACTCAATGCAGTGCACAGGGCTGTCTGCAGCAAGGGCTCCTCTGACTTGTGGCCTCCTCCTGACTTGTGGCCTCCTCTGACTTGTGTCCTCTGCAGTAAAGCTCGCTTCGTGCAGCGTATTTCCATCACTGGTATCCTTCAGCATCCTGCCAAGAATTCTATGCTGATATATACTGTGGCAGGGAACAGAAAGTGACATTCATTTTAATGGCCCTAGTGGAGGCACCAAGTGACTCTGCTCGGGCTGTATAATCTGTTATAATTGGGATCAATAGTGTGGTCTTCTGCGTTTATGGCCCAATGTATACCTGTGATGGAATGTTAAAATGCAGCGTAAACTTAACTGTTTCCTCTGGGGGCTCTCACTAATTGCTGATGAAACTCCCCTATTCATGGCTGCCGGTTCAGTCATATGCTGGTCAGGTGCTTTCTGCAACATAGGCCTTGTTTAATTCTTTCCCCTTCTAGCCTTGTGTCCTCTGTGCAGTAATATTACTTTATTTTTTTTACGTTTTTCATTCAGTTTTTACGGAGTTGTGGTGAAAATTCACCTATTCATGGCTGTTGGAGATCTCATATGCCAGTCAGGTGTTCTCTGCAGGAAGAGACATTGTTTAACAGTTTCCTCATCTACCTGGCTGCCTTTATACAGTAATATTACTATTTTTCCTTGGTGAGCAGTGACTCAGTTCTTCTGAAGTTCCCCTATTCATGGCTGTCATTGCAGTCATATATTGGGCAGGTGCTCTCTGCAGCAAAGGCCTTGTGTAACTTTCTTCCTTTTTGCCTTTTGTCCTCTTTGCAGTAATATTACCTTTTCCTTCATTTTCCTTTGGTAGCTTTTACTCCGTTCCCCTCTTTATGGCTGTCAGTGCACTCATATGCTGGTTAGGTGCTCGCTGCAGGAAAGCACGTTGTTTAACCTTTTCCTCATCTGCTTGGCCGCCTCTCTGCAGGAATATTACTATTTTTCCTTGGGGAGCCGTGACTCAGTTCTGCTGAAATTCCCTTATTCATGGCTGTCAGTGCAGTCATATATTGGGCAGGTGCTCTCTGCAGCAAGGGCCTTGTTTAACTCTTTCCTCCTTTTTGTCTAGTGTCCTCTTTGCAATAATATTACTTTTTCCATAGGGAGCTTTTACTCGGTTCTGCTGAAATTCCCTTATTCGTGTCTGCTGGAGCTCTCATATGCTGGTCAGGTGCTCGCTGCAGGAAGGGACGTTGTTTAACCTTTTCCTCATCTGCCTGACTGCCTCTCTGCAGTAATATTACAATTTTTCCTTGGGGAGTCGTGACAGAATTCCGCTGAAATTCCCCAATTCATGTCTGTCAGGCTGTGCGCTCATAGGATGGACAGGTGCTCGCTGCAGGAAGGGCATTGTTTAACCCTTTTCTGGTGTCATCTTCTTTGAGGAGCTCTCATGTGGTTCCACTGAAGTTTTTCCTCCTTACTTCAGATTGGGCAATCATACGCCACACTGGGTTCTGGAGCTTGGACATTCACTTTGAAGGGGTGTGCCTGCTTTTCATATATTTTTTACTTTGTAAGCAATGAATAATCTGTGTGTATGGGGGGGGTCAGACATCTGGGTCCCCCCCCCCCCCCCACCCAATCCTGAGAAAGTAAGGAACACAGCACTGGTGAAGCTCTGCATCCCCTATCAGCAAAGGAGGCATCAGCAGAGTTTTGTGCTACTGATGGACGAAGTACAGTGGTCTCCAAACTGTGGCCCTACAAATGTTGCAAAACTACAACTCCCAGAATGCCTGGACAGCAGATAGCGGGCCACATAACATCTGGATGGCCACAGTTTGGATACCACTCGACTTGAATACTGTTGTGACAAGCTTACGTTTTAGGGGAAAATGCCCCATTTCATGACAGCAAGCAGAGATGTTGAAGATAGTGAAGAATTGAAGCAAAGTGATTATCAGATAGTTGCTGCATTCATTCACCATTATGTTTCCCGGTTACCCCCTCTCCTGGCAGCAGTCGGCACCCAGACGGTGATCACTATGTAGTACTCCATAGAGAAGCAGATGACACCCTTGCCCAGTTACCCCTTCCCTCTCCTTGCAGAGGCCAGGGCCCAGTCGGTGGTCACTTTGTAGCACTCCATAAAGATGACCCCCTTGCTCAGTTACCTCCCTCCCTCTCCTGGCAGCGGCCAGGCCCAGGTGGTGATTGTTATGTAGTATTCCATAGAGAAGCAGATGACCCCCTTGCTCAGTTAGCCCTCCTCCTTCTCCTGGCAGCACTCAGCACCTGGGCGGTTATCACTATATATTGCTTCATAAAGAAGCAGATGACCCCCCTTGCCCGGTTCTTCCCCTCCCTCCCCTGGCAGCGGCCGGTGAAACATGTTGTTTTCTTCTTCTTTTTCTTTCCATGGAGAGTCTGTCCGGTGACTCAGATATTTTCAGCCATCTGCAGATTTGATGCAGTAAAGTAATCTGGGGCTTGGCGGCCCATTACTTTTCCTGTCACGGTCCCAGCACTGGGGGGGCCGGGGTCTGACTCACCGCTCTCTATCGCGGACAGTTTCTGGCTCCTCAGGCTCCCGGAGGATCGCTCCTTCCAAGTCTTCTCCATCTTTCCCTCGTTCTGTAGGTGTGGTGGGGAATGTTCTGATTGCTGTTTGCTGATACACAACGCGTTTCGGTCCAAGTTGGGGGTGAGACGCCTACGGGGGCTGTAAAGGCGCTGGGTGATGGCTTCTATCTGCATCACTTCAATTGCCGTACAGCCTCAGCTCTTCATAGAGAGGTTCTGCAGCAGTTTGGGTGTGTATCATTGAATACACTGCTGCAGAGCATTATAATACCTCAGCTGCTGCAGAACTATATAATACACACCTCAGCTTCTGCAGAAATACATTATACACACCTCAGCTGCTGCAGAACTCCATAATACACACCTCAGCTGCTACATAATACACACCTCAGCTACTGCAGAACTACATAATACACACCTCAGCTGCTGCACAACTATATCACACCTCAGCTGCTGCAGAAATACATAATACACACCTCAGCTGCTGCAGAACTACATAATACACACCTCAGCTGCTGCAGAACTACATAATACACACCTCAGCTGCTGCCGAACTATATAATACACACCTCAGCTGCTGCAGAAATACATAATACACACCTCAGCTGCTGCAGAACTACATAATACACACCTCAGCTGCTGCAGAACGCCATAATACACACCTCAGCTTCTGCAGAACTATATAATACACACCTCAGCTTCTGCAGAAATACATAATACACACCTCATCTGCTGCAGTACTACATATTACACACCTCAGCTGCTGCAGAACTACATAATACACACCTCATCTGCTGCAGAACTACATAATACACACCTCAGCTGCTGCAGAACTACATAATACACACCTCAGCTGCTGCAGAAATACATAATACACACCTCAGCTGATGCAGAACTCCATAATACACACCTCAGCTGCTGCAGAACTCCATAATACACACCTCAGCTGCTGCAGAACTACATAATACACACCTCAGCTGCTGCAGAAATACATAATACACACCTCATCTGCTGCAGAACTACATAATACACACCTCAGCTGCTGCAGAAATACATAATACACACCTCAGCTGCTGCAGAACGCCGTAATACACACCTCAGCTGCTGCAGAAATACATAATACACACCTCAGCTGCTGCAGAACGCCGTAATACACACCTCAGCTGCTGCAGAACTACATAATACACACCTCAGCTGCTGCAGAAATACATAATACACACCTCAGCTTCTGCAGAAATACATAATACACACCTCATCTGCTGCAGAACTACATAATACACACCTCATCTGCTGCAGTACTACATAATACACACCTCAGCTGCTGCAGAACTACATAATACACACCTCAGCTGCTGCAGAAATACATAATACACACCTCAGCTGCTGCAGAACGCCGTAATACACACCTCAGCTGCTGCAGAACTATATAATACACACCTCTGCTGCTGCAGCACTCCATAATACACACCTCAGCTGCTGCAGAACCACATAATACACACCTCAGCTGCTGCAGAACTACATAATACACCTCAGCTGCTGCAGAATTATATTACACACCTCAGCTACTGCAGAACTACATAATACACACCTCAGCTGCTGCAGAACTACATAATACACACCTCAGCTGCTGCAGAACTACATAATACACACCTCAGCTGCTGCAGAACTACATAATACACACCTCAGCTGCTGCAGAACTACATAATACACCTCAGCTGCTGCAGAACTATATAATACACACCTCAGCTGCTGCAGAAATACATAATACACACCTCAGCTTCTGCAGAACTACATAATACACACCTCAGCTGCTGCAGAACCTCATAATACATACCTCAGCTGCTGCAGAACTACATAATACACCTCAGCTGCTGCAGAACTATATAATACACACCTCAGCTGCTGCAGAAATACATAATACACACCTCAGCTTCTGCAGAACTACATAATACACACCTCAGCTGCTGCAGAACTACATAATACACACCTCAGCTGCTGCAGAACTACATAATACACACCTCAGCTTCTGCAGAACTACATAATACAAACCTCAGCTGCTGCAGAACTACATAATACACACCTCAGCTGCTGCAGAACTACATAATACACACCTCAGCTGCTGCAGAAATACATAATACACACCTCAGCTTCTGCAGAAATACATAATACACACCTCATCTGCTGCAGAACTACATAATACACACCTCAACTGCTGCAGTACTACATAATACACACCTCATCTGCTGCAGAACTACATAATACACACCTCCGCTGCTGCAGAACTACATATTACACACCTCAGCTTCTGCAGAACTACATAATACACCTCAGCTGCTGCAGAATTATATTACACACCTCAGCTTCTGCAGAACTACATAATACAAACCTCAGCTGCTGCAGAACTACATAATACACACCTCAGCTGCTGCAGAACTACATAATACACACCTCAGCTGCTGCAGAAATACATAATACACACCTCAGCTGCTGCAGAACTATATAATACACACCTCAGCTGCTGCAGAAATACATAATACACACCTCAGCTGCTGCAGAACTACATAATACACACCTCAGCTGCTGCAGAACTACATAATACACACCTCAGCTGCTGCAGTACTACATAATACACACCTCATCTGCTGCAGAACTACATAATACACACCTCAGCTGCTGCAGAACTACATAATACACACCTCAGCTGCTGCAGAACTACATAATAAACCTCAGCTGCTGCAGAACTACATATTACACACCTCAGCTTCTGCAGAACTACATAATACACACCTCAGCTGCTGCAGAACTACATAATACAAACCTCAGCTGCTGCAGAACTACATAATACACACCTCAGCTGCTGCAGAACTACATAATACACACCTCAGCTTCTGCAGAACTTCATAACACACACCTCAGCTGCTGCAGAACCTCATTATACACATTTCAGCTGCTGCATAATACAGACCTCAGCTGCTGCAGAACCCTATAATACACACCTCAACTGGTGCAGAACAGTATAATACACACCTCAGCTGCTGCAGAATTACATAATACACCTCAGCTGCTGCAGAACTACATAATACATACCTCAGCTGCTGCAGAACTACATAATACATACCTCAGCTTCTGCAGAACTACATAATACACACCTCAGCTGCTGCAGAACTACATAATACACTCCTCAGCTGCTGCAGAACTACATAATACACACCTCAGCTGCTGCAGAACTACATAATACACTCCTCAGCTGCTGCAGAAATACATAATACACACCTCAGCTGCTGCAGAACTATATAATACACACCTCAGCTGCTGCAGAAATACATAATACACACCTCAGCTTCTGCAGAAATACATAATACACACCTCATCTGCTGCAGAACTACATAATACACACCTCAGCTGCTGCAGTACTACATAATACACACCTCATCTGCTGCAGAACTACATAATACACACCTCAGCTGCTGCAGAACTACATAATACACACCTCAGCTGCTGCAGAACTACATAATACACCTCAGCTGCTGCAGAACTACATATTACACACCTCAGCTTCTGCAGAACTACATAATACACACCTCAGCTGCTGCAGAACTACATAATACAAACCTCAGCTGCTGCAGAACTACATAATACACACCTCAGCTGCTGCAGAACTACATAATACACACCTCAGCTGCTGCAGAACCTCATTATACACATTTCAGCTGCTGCATAATACAGACCTCAGCTGCTGCAGAACCCTATAATACACACCTCAACTGGTGCAGAACAGTATAATACACACCTCAGCTGCTGCAGAATTACATAATACACCTCAGCTGCTGCAGAACTACATAATACATACCTCAGCTGCTGCAGAACTACATAATACATACCTCAGCTTCTGCAGAACTACATAATACACACCTCAGCTGCTGCAGAACTACATAATACACTCCTCAGCTGCTGCAGAACTACATAATACACACCTCAGCTGCTGCAGAACTACATAATACACACCTCAGCTGCTGCAGAACTACATAATACACACCTCAGCTGCTGCAGAACTATATAATACACACCTCCGCTGCTGCAGAAATACATAATACACACCTCAGCTGCTGCAGAACTACATAATACATACCTATGCTGCTGCAGAACCTCATAATACATACCTAAGCTGGTTCAGAACCTAAATATACACACCCCAGCTGCTGCAGAACTTTATAATACACACCCCAGCTGATACACACCCCACCCCACAACCTTACAACATGATGAGGCTCTGCAGCAACTGAGTGGCGGATCTTAGTTACAAAGTGATATGAGAGCAGAGGATTCTGGGAAAGCCAGGTAAGGCGGTCATATCAGTTTGCACCCAGCTTTCCCCATACGCCGCAATGTACAGTAACTTTCTAATAAAGCGAAAGGTTAAGCCGAATATGGCGCAGCTGAAATTTCATCCGCACGGTATAAGTCAGCGCTGACAAATCACTTAACCCTTGCCCTTGTGGTTTGTGATGTCACTGAGGCGTATAATGCATCCCCCCCCCCCCTTCAGCATTTCCTATGGCTCCTGAACATAAAACGCGTGCACTTTTTATTTGTGCTGAGACAGCTCAGAGAAAGTGAAAAAGTTGCGAAACTTTACGAGTCAGCTGTGACCCGCACGAGGAGCGCCAGAGTTACACTTTATTGCGATTGTTTACTGCGCGGTGAAGCCCAGGGACAGTGTTTCCCAACCAGGGTGCCTCCAGCTGTTGCAAAACTACAACTCCCAGCACGGCTGTCCGGTCATGCAGGGAGTTGTACTTTTGCAGCAGCTGGAGGCACCCTTATTGAATAACACCGCCCTGGGAATCTGTGATTCTCCCCTTACACTTCGGCTATAGCCCAAGGGCATATTTCAGCAATAAAGCTCAGTCACTGTACAATGACAAATTCTGACACTTGCCTGTTGGCTGTCCAGGCATGCTGGGAGTTGTAATTTTGCAACAGCTGGAGGCACCCTGGTTGAAAAACACTGCCCTGGGCAACCCTGATTTCCCCCTTTAGGGTATGTTCACACTACGGAATTCCGCGGTGTGAATTTAACATTAACGTGAATGGGTCTCCGCGAGACCCGTTCACACTGTGGATATCAGCGGCGGACAATTCCATTCTGAAATTGTTCAGCGCAAAGAGAGAATATGTTCATTCTTTGCGCGGAAGTCCGCGAGCACTGCATAGCCGTCAATGGCATAGCCGTCGGCTGCCAGGCTAAATCTTCGCTCGCGGAATTCTGCGAGCGGAGATTCCGGTCACACTGTAGTGGGAATATACCCTTACACTTCGGCCATAGACCAAGGACATATTCCAGTAATAAAGCTCAGTCTCTGTACGAGGACAAATTCGGACACTTTCTAAAATACCTTGTTTCAGTTTCTCTGCTTGCTTTCATAGAACTCGAAACGTCAGCATGGGCGCAACTCTCCGTATTCCCTAATCATGGGTTGTATGGACATTTACGAGCAATCTGGGTCAAATCGGAACCATGTGAATGTAGTCCAATACTGAGGGTTTGCTACATTGTTCCAAAATATGCACACAATACAATGTAGCAAACCCTCAGCTGTTAGCAGTATTAGGCTACATTTATAGGGGTAGGATTTGACCCTTTTTGCCCTGAAATCGGCATACAACGCAATGTAGCAAACCTTCAGCTGTATTCGGCTACATTCACACGGATCAGATTTGACTCGGGTTGTGCCGAAATCTGCATACAGTGTAGCAAACCCTCAGCAGTATTGGGCTACGTTCACAAGAGTTGTATGTGACCCAAATTGTTTAGAAATCCGTATACGACCCATTGTAGCAAACCCTCAGCAGTGTTGGGCTACATTCATAATGGTCAAACTTGATGCTGATTGGCTAATATCTTCATTACTTCTGACAGCTGAGGGTTTGCTACATTGGTTTGTATGCAGATTTTTGGAGCCATTTGTGTCAGAATCAAACCCTGTGTGAACGTGGCTAAATACTGGCGACAGCTGAGGGTTTGTTACATTAAGAAATCAGCACACAACGCAATGTAGCAAACCCTCAGCTGTCAGAAGTAATGAAGATATTAATCGGCGTCAAGTCTGACCATTATGAATGTAGCCCAACACTGCTGAGGGTTTGCTACAATGGGTCGTATATGGATTTCGAAACAATTTGGGTCACATTCAACTCTTGTGAACGTAGCCCAATACTGCTGAGGGTTTGCTACACTGTATGCAGATTTTGGCGCAACCAGAGTCAAATCCGACCCTTGTGAACGTAGCCCAATACTGCTGACAGCTGAGGGTTTGCTGCTTTGAGTTGTTTTCCGATTGACCCAGATTGTTCTAAAATCTTCATACACCCCAATCTGGGTCAAACCCACCCAGTGTGAATGCTGTTCAATACTTAAGCTGAGGGTTTGCTGCATTGTGTTGTGTATTGATTTCAAAGCAATCTGGATTAAATCTGGACCATGGGAACGTAGCCCAATACTGCAGAGGGTTTGCTACATTGGGTTGTATGTTGATTTCGGAGCAATCCGGGGCAAATCTAAACCATGTGACCGATACTACTCCCCGTTGAGGGTTTGTTACTTTGTGTTGGATTCATTTATCATGCAGATTTTTGGAGCAATTTGGGTCAAATCCGACACTTGCGATCGTAGCCTGATGCTGACAGCTGAGGGTTTGCTACAATGTATCCAGTCTATCAAATGTAACATACTCTCAGGAATGGAGGGGGAGATATTTGTGCTGGTATTTCTCACAGCTGAAGGTTTGTCACAATGTATCTGGTTTAGGCTGGGTTCACACTACGATTTTCAAATACGGTAACCGTATACGGTTTTCCGCAAAAAAAACGTATCCGACCGTATCCGAAACCGTATGCATAGAGAATGCATTGTAAACCGAATTCCAAATGTTGTGTACGGTTGCATCCGTTTTGCCTCGGATACGGTTTTGCCGATTTTTCAACCGTAGGCAAAAACGCTGTCGACCACCTTTTTGCCTCCGGTTGGAAAACCGTATGCGAACCATATGCGGTTCTTTTAACATTGTTGTCTATGAGAACCGTACACAGAATTTCAGAATACGGTTGCACACGGTTTTTCGAATCCGTTTTTGGAGTTGACACATGCACAGAAGGAATTTCAATAGAACAATAGTAACTTTATTAAATTGCTTGAAAACGAATTCCAACAAAATATTAAAGCCGTTGGCAAAAACGGATGCAAACGGATAGAACCGTACATACGTTTTGGAACCGTGTACGGGGAAAAAAACGTATTTGGAGTCAGACGCTTGCATACGGTTTTTGCCATATGTTTTTTAGCGGAAAACCGTATACGCTAACCGTATTTGAAAAACGTGGTGTGAACCCAGCCTTAGACACCGCATCACAATCCATTCCGTTCCGTGATCTGATACATTGTATCTGTTTTAAAGTCCGGGCTGTTTAGCAGACAGAGGGTTGTGTTAGGCTGCGTTCACACGGCCGTCTGCCCCTTTTTTTTTATCCCCGTTTCGGTTCCGTTCTTGCAGCCTGTGAACGGATTAAAAATAGCTTTAAAAAAAATCCCATTTATGTCAATGGGATTTTTTTTTTTTTTACCTATTTGGTTCCGCTGCGCTGCTATCTTTACATTGGGTTGAAGTTAACCCCAGTACAACAGATCTAGTGGTACAGTCCCTTATTGTCTCCACACACGTATGTATTTGTTTTACCATCCGTTTACACCAGTCTGCGCTCATTTCGTTTTTTTTTTTTTTTTTGACGGCAGGAAAAATGGCGCATGCAGTATTTATTTTTTCCATCAAAAAAAGGAAGAAAAAATGGATACAGTAAATTTAACATTGAAGTCCATGGAAGACGGATGATTCTTTAATGTCATCCGTTGGCATCCGTTTTTTCTATCCGTGTTTTGATCCGTTTTTACTCCTAAGCATGCTTAACTGAACAATAATGGATACAAACGGAAAACATCGGTTTTCTTCCGTTATTGTCCGTTTTTTTTTAAAAAGTCTGTTTTTATTTTTGACGGGAGAAGAACGGGACGGGTCTAGACGGCCGTGTGAACGCAGCCTTAGACTGGACACATTGTCACGAACCTTCAGCTGTTAAAACGTATTAGGCTACATTCACACAAATCAGATTTGGGAATCCATGCCCAGTACTAGTGAACAGACATTGTACATATGCCCTTTGATCCTGTACAGCCTAGATCTGCAAACTGTGGACCTCCAGCTGTTGTGAAACTACACCTCCCAGCATGCCCGGACAACCATACCTATATATAACTGGCGTTTCCCTACCAGAGTGCCTCCAGCTGTTGCAAAACTATATCTCCCAGCATGCCCGGACAGCCATACATATATATATAACTGTTTGTTCCCAACAAGGGTGCCTCCAGCTGTTGCAAAACTACATCTCCCAGAATGCCCGGACAGCCATACCTCTATATAACTGGTTTTTCGCAACAAGGGTGCCTCCAGCTGTTGCAAAACTACATCTTCCAGAATGTCCGGACAGCCATACATATATATTACTGGTTTTTTTTCAACCAGGGTGCCTCCAGCTGTTGCAAAACTACATCTCCCAGCATGCCCGGACAGCCATACCTATATATAACTGGTGTTTCCCAACCAGGGTGCCTCCAGCTGTTGCAAAACTACAACTCCCAGCATGCCCGGACAGCCAACGGCTGTCCGGGCATGCTGGGAGTTGTAGTTTTGCAACAGCTGGAGGTCCACAGTTTGCAGACCTAACATGTAAAAAAAAATTTTTAATTCAGTTCCTCTATTTCTATGCACTGTAGAAAAGGAGCGCCGGCCCTTTAAGAGAGAGTCAGCGCGTGATGGCAGCCCGCTGATAGTAAACCCGCCTGCAATAAACCTGCACAAGGTCACATGGGAGTCACCACCGGGCGATAACTTCCTCAAATCACAGCGGCCACTTCTGCTTTCTTATCGCTCGTATCTATGGGATTGGTTATACGGGGCCGGTGATTAGAACGTTATATTGGTCATCGTCACTCCGGCTGATGGACAAACACAATAAATAAAACTGAATAATAATAAATCCTCCGGTGATTTACAGGATAACATGGGGCGGCTTGGGTTTGGTTCACACCACGTTATGACCTTGGATCAGGAGTAAATGTCGGGAAGGTTTCCAGACGTATGGACAGTTATGGTTCAATTCAACGTAATATACAACCGTAACATTTAAGGGGGTTATCTAGGATTAGAAAAACTGATTTCTTTCAAAAAACAGCGCCACCCCTGCCCTCAGGTTGTATTGATGTATTGCAGCTCTGTGGAGACAAGTTGTGTGGTGTTGCAGCTAAGTTCTTTTGAAGTAAATGGAGACAAGTTGTAGTACCACACACAACCTGAGGACAGGGGTGGCGCTGTTTTTCTATCCCTGGATAGGACCTCAGAGACAAGGTTGACACCATGGATGGTCTGGTGACAATGGCGGCTGTTGGATTGGGATTTATCAGGCAGGAATTGACCGGTCTGGTCTTGTACTTGATGTTGGATGCGAAAATAATGGGCAAACATAAGGATCTGAGGGGACTGTTTGGGGGGGGGGGGGGGGGGGGGGGGGGGCTGTCTTGTGATGTGTCCTTGGTATGTAGTTGTTACTGCCTTAGCCATTTAGGTCAGAACATCTCTAGAGTGGCCGGCCTAGTGGGGTCTTCCTGGAATCTAGTGGTTATTACCAACTAAAACTGTCCAAGGGAGAACAAGGAGGGACATGAGGGCCTAAGGCCTCCAGGTCAGAACATCTCTAGAACGTCTGGTCTTGTGGGATGTTCAATGTATTTAGTGACTAAAAGGGTCCAAGGGAGGACAACCAGCAAAAAGGGACATGAGGGCCTAAGGCATCCAGGTCAGAAGATCTCTAGAACGTCTGGTCTTGTAGGATGTTCCTGGAATGTAGTGGTTAAGGGAGGACAACCATGATGGCCTAAGTTAACCAAGTCAGAAGATCGCTAGGTCGTCTGGTCTTGTGACGTGTACTTGGTATGTAGTTATTAGTGCCTTAGCCACTCATGTCCAGGGAAAGAAACATGAGGGCTCAAGGCAACCAGGTCAGAAGATCTCTAGGTCGTCTGGTCTTGTGTTCTTGGTATGTAGTTATTAGTGCCTTAGACACTCATGTCCAGGGAAAGAAACATGAGGGCTCAAGGCAACCAGGTCAGAACATCTCTAGAGTGGCCGGCCTTGTGGGGTCTTCCTGGTATGTAGTGGTTAGTACCAACTAAAACTGTCCAAGGGAGAACAAGGAGGGACATGAGGGCCTAAGGCAACAGGCTCAGAACATCTCTAGAACGTCTGGTCTTGTAGGATGTTCCTGGAATGTAGTGGTTAGAGCCTACCTAAAGTGTCTAAGGGAGGACAACCATGATGGCCTAAGTCAACCAGGTCAGAGCATCTCTAGAACGTCTGGTCTTGTCCTTGGTATGTAGTAGTTAGTGCCTTAGGCACTCATGTCCATGCAAAGGGCCATGAGGGCTCAAGACAACTAGGTCAGAACATCTTTAGAACGTCTGGTCTTGTGTCCTTGGTATGTAGTTATTAGTGCCTTAGCCACTCATGTCCAGGGAAGGAAATATGAGGGCTCAAGGCAACTAGGTCACAACATCTCTAGAGTGGCCGGCCTTGTGGGGTCTTCCTGGTATGTAGTGGTTAGTACCAACTAAAACTGTCCAAGGGAGAACAAGGAGGGACATGAGGGCCTAACGCAACAGGCTCAGAACATCTCTAGAACGTCTGGTCTTGTGGGATGTTCAATGTATATAGTGACTAAAAGTGTCCAAGGGAGGATAACCATGATGGTCTAAGTCAACCAGGTCAGAAGATCTCTAGGTCGTCTGGTCTTGTGACGTTTCCTTGGTATGTAGTTATTAGTGCCTTAGCCACTCATGTCCAGGGAAAGAAACATGAGGGCTCAAGGCAACTAGGTCTGAACATCTCTAGAGTGGCCGGCCTTGTGGGGTCTTCCTGGTATGCAGTGGTTAGTACCTACCAAAAGTGTCTCAGGACAGGGTCATGGGGGCCCCAGGCTCATTGTGATTTGTAGACAACTAGGTCAGAGCAACTCCAGAATGTACGGTCTTGTGGGATGTTCTCGTTATGTAATGGTTAGTACCAACATGGGTCAGAGCATCTCCAGAGTGGCCGGTCTTGTAGGGGGGGGGGGTTCCTGGTATGTAGTGGTTAATGCCGACCAAAAGTGTCAAAGGACAATCAGGGTACGGGTGATGGATGCCCAAGGCTTGTTGATGTGGGGGTGAAGACCAACCCGTCTCTTCCAATCCCACTGAAGAGCTGCTGTAGAGCAAACTGCTGTGAAACATCCCTTGTCAGATTGCGAGGGAGGTCCACACAATGTCATGGCTGATAGTCAGAATGTTATTACAGGATACCATGATCTTCCAGCTCACATGACCGATGACATCACTCTGTTCTCTCTTCCTACAGGATGACGTCATGATGCCGCGGAGAGTCCGGCTACAGCTTGAGGCAGCGCAGCGCTTACCAAAAAGTGTGAGTATTCCCATAGTGAATCCAGGACACCATTGTTGTGCAATGTAGGTTCCAGGATCTTCTCTGATGTCCTCGAGGGCAGAATCTGAAGGGTCCGCATTCCACTTCTTGGGGACCAGCTGGGTGAAATTGCCGGAGGTACCCCCCCCCCCCCCCCCACCACCACCTCCCTGTTGGCTGGCAGAGGCCTCAGAAATACCTCACCGCATTCCTGACAGAGCAGAGATAATCGGTACTGGTTGGACGGAGAACAGAGACAGATGCCGGGTTATTTTTGTGTCCACTTTACAAGTGAAATCACCCGCAGAAAAATGATCACAAACCGTCGTAAGTCGTTCCCCACGCCTGGTCACATGACACCATTCTTCCGCTGCTCACCGCCATCCAAATGCCTCACCAGTGCTATGACGCCTGAAGCCCCATCCACATCAATGTCTTCACACAACTTTCCCCGGGCCAGATAGGATGTAGATATTAGTGTGGATAAGGATTTGTATCTACACTAGTGGTCTCCCAATTGTGGCCCTCCAGCTGTTGCAAAACTACAACTTCTAACATGCCCGGACAGCCGTTGGCTGTCCGGGCATGCTAGAAGTTGTAGTTTTGCAACAGCTGGAGGGTCAGGCCACAGTTTGGAGACTACGGAATCACCAGAGTTTCAGTAGTGCAGTCTCAGACTTTGAACCCATCACTTATGGACTTTGACCAGAAGTGGCTGGAGAACATCTGGAGGGCCACAGTTTGGAGACCACTGATCTACAGGATCAGAGGGAGACGTGATATCACCAGAGTCTCAGTAGTGCAGTCTCAGGCTTTAGACCTGTTACAACTGACCAGAAATGGTTGGAGAACATCTGGAGTGCCACAGTTTGGGGACATCATATCTCCGTCTGATCTTGTAGATCAGTGGTCTCCAAACTGTGGAGCTCCAGATGTTCTTCAGCCACTTCTGGTCATTTGTTATGGTCCAGAAGTGATGAGTCCAAAGTCTGAAACTGCACTACTGAGACTCTGGTGTCATGACGTCTCCATCTGAGCCTTTAGATCAGTGGTCTCCAGAGTCTCAGCAGTGCAGTCTCAGACCTCTCACTTTTGACCTGTAACAAGTGGCTGGCGATAAGGTGTCCATGACCACACTGCATCATCAGATTTTCTCAGTAGTGCAGCCTCAGGCTTCGGGCCTGTGTCTTAATGGCTGATGATCTAGTATCTAGTTTTTCGTCCGTCCTTCGCCATACTTAATCCGCGTCCTTACGGAATGTTAATTCAGAGACCGTAGAGCAGCCATAGTGATGATCTCCCATGCCCACGTAGAGACCACTGTTTACTTTGCACCTCTTTCCATATGGCACGTGGTTGCACTGCATGACGTGTTGTTGTTTCCGATGTTCCGTTGAGATCACCGCAGCTTTGGCAGCAGCAGAGGGTGATTTAGTGAGAACATTGGTGGGAACTGTATCCTTGGCACGGTGGCTGAAGGCTGGGACTGGCACCACGCATGGTTTTAAAGCCCCATAAAGTGTCCTGTAGGGTCCAGTGTATGGCATAAGATTCCGTGAATGGGGACGCCTGGACAGGGGGGAAGCGGGTCCTCAGAAGGTGTTGCTGGCACAGCAGGGGTTAACTCGGGCAGTAGCTGCAATTAGCTTGCCGTCCTGAACGAGCAATGTGGTTGAGTTGGTTTTTGAAGGAAAAATAAATACAAGGCGCCCGCATCTGTGCACATAGCTGCCATTGTTCACCGAGCGGACACAAATCTTTCCCGGCTTTGTTGGTTTTGCTATGACAGCTTGTCAGTGCCGGGTTGGATGCTTAGTGTCCTCTCCATCGTATATGGGACACAAAGGGGACAGGGGATGACTTTGGCGCTCTTAACGCTAGTCAGGTGACGCTGGCTCTCTGTTGCACGCTCCCTCCTTTTTTCTCTGTTGCACGCTCCCTCCTTTTATCTCTGTTGCACACTCCTCCTCCCTTTTTCTGCTGCATGCTCCCTCCCCCTTTTTCTGCTGCATGCTCCCTCCCCCTTTTTCTGCTGCATGCTCTCTTCCCCTTTTTCTGCTGCATGCTCCCTCCCCCTTTTTCTGCTGCATGCTCCCTCCCCCTTTTTCTGCTGCATGCTCCCTCCCCCTTTTTCTGCTGCATGCTCCCTCCCCCTTTTTCTGCTGCATGCTCCCTCCCCCTTTTTCTGCTGCATGCTCCCTCCCCCTTTTTCTGCTGCATGCTCCCTCCCCCTTTTTCTGCTGCATGCTCCCTCCCCCTTTTTCTGCTGCGTGCTCCCTCCCCCTTTTTCTGCTGCGTGCTCCCTCCCCCTTTTTCTGCTGCGTGCTCCCTCCCCCTTTTTCTGCTGCGTGCTCCCTCCCCCTTTTTCTGCTGCGTGCTCTCTCCCCCTTTTTCTGCTGCGTGCTCTCTCCCCCTTTTTCTGCTGCGTGCTCCCTCCCCCTTTTTCTGCTGCCTGCTCCCTCCCCCTTTTTCTGCTGCCTGCTCCCTCCCCCTTTTTCTGCTGCCTGCTCCCTCCCCCTTTTTCTGCTGCCTGCTCCCTCCCCCTTTTTCTGCTGCGTGCTCCCTCCCCCTTTTTCTGCTGCGTGCTCCCTCCCCCTTTTTCTGCTGCGTGCTCCCTCCCCCTTTTTCTGCTGCGTGCTCCCTCCCCCTTTTTCTGCTGCGTGCTCCCTCCCCCTTTTTCTGCTGCGTGCTCCCTCCCCCTTTTTCTGCTGCGTGCTCCCTCCCCTTTTCTCTCATGTGTGCTCCCTCCCCATCTATCCGCTGCGCGCTTCCTCCCCCTTTCTCCGCTGTGCGCTTCCTCCCCCTTTCTCCGCTGCGCGCTTCCTCCCCCTTTCTCCGCTGCGCGCTTCCTCCCCCTTTCTCCGCTGCGCGCTTCCTCCCCCTTTCTCCGCTGCGCGCTTCCTCCCCCTTTCTCCGCTGCGCGCTTCCTCCCCCTTTCTCCGCTGCGCGCTTCCTCCCCCTTTCTCCGCTGCGCGCTTCCTCCCCCTTTCTCCGCTGCGCCTTCCCTCCCCCTTTCTCCGCTGCGCCTTCCCTCCCCCTTTCTCCGCTGTGCCCTCCCTCTTCATTTCTCCGCTGTGCCCTCCCTCCCCTTTCTCTGTTTCATGCTTCCTCCCCTTTCTCTGTTACGCGCTTCCTCCCCTTTCTCTGTTACGCGCTTCCCCCCCTTTCTCTGTTATGCGCTTCCCCCCCCTTTCTCTGTTATGCGCTTCCCCCCCCTTTCTCTGTTATGCGCTTCCCCCCCTTTCTCCGTTATGCGCTTCCCCCCTTTCTCCGTTGCACCCTCCCTCCCCCTTTCTCCGCTGCGCCCTCCCTCCCCCTTTCTCCGCTGTGCCCTCCCTCCCCTTTCTCCGCTGTGCCCTCCCTCCCCCTTTCTCCGCTGCAACTTCCCTCCCCTTTCTCCGCTGCGCCTTCCCTCCCCCTTTCTCCGCTGGGCTTCTTCCCCCTTTCTCCGATGCGCCCTCCTTCCCCCTTTCTCAGCTGCGCCCTCCTTCCCCCTTTCTCAGCTGCGCCCTCCCTCCCCCTTTCTCAGCTGCGCCCTCCCTCCCCCTTTCTCAGCTGCGCCCTTCCTCCCCCTTTCTCAGCTGCGCCCTCTCTCCCTCTTCTCCGCTGCGCCCTCTCTCCCTCTTCTCCGCTGCTCCCTTCCCCGTTCTCCGCTGCGCCCTCCCTCCCCTTTCTCCTCTGCGCCCTCCCTCCCCCTTTCTCCTCTGCGCCTCCCCTTTCTCCGCTGCGCGCTCTCTCCCTCTTTTACTCTCTTATGCTCTACCCCTGTCTGTGTTGTGCTCTTCCTATTGGTGTCTGTTCTGCAGCACTCTCTCTCCTGCACTCTCTCTCCTGTAGTCTCTTGCTGTTTTGCGCTCTGTTCTATATAGCTCTCTCTTTCATGCTGTATACTTCTCTTGCTCTCTTCTTCTCTGTACGGTTGCACCCCTCATCCTCCGGCGCTCCCTGCGTTCGGGCGCCTTGTCACGGTAGGCTAATTCCGAGCCCTTAGCCCTTCACAATACCATTTGGATACAGCACAAAAGTTAATTTGCTGCTCGGCCACAATTGTGTCCTCTAATTACACCCCAGGAATCTTGGCAAGTGGGAAATCTGTGCGTGGGAATCAGCCCCTTAATTGGGATCGCTGCATTTTTAACTCTTTGTAGGAGACACCACCAGTTGAATCGGTTATTGAGTCACCGGTGCAGCGGCGATGAATAGGAAAATAATCAGCTATACGGTATTTGATATCGCACAAAGAGGTTCTGCAGCAGCAGAGGCAGCATCTAATTTAATCACTGCTGTAGAACCTCTTGGCTTCGTACATTGTTGCACATTCAGTTATCAGACATTGCGAGTCTATAGCAGTGTTTACCAACCAACGTACTCAGCCAAGGGATGTCCAGGCATTCTGGGAGTTGTAGTTTTTCAACAGCTGGAGGCACGCTGCTTGGGAAGCACTAGTTTATAGCCTTTTACGTATGAGACATTACAAGTCAATCCTGAAATCCCGAAGGTTGCAGCTTCAAACGCATTTAGTCTGCGTGGAACAGACCTGTCCAATCAATCTGGCAATGAGTGTAAGGTATAGCTTTGTATGAACACAGTCCATATAGAGCAGACAGTATGAATCGATCGTCAGTTTATAGTCTGCGCTGAGTAGGGCATGAATGAATCGGTGAACACACAGGTTAACAGCGTTCTATGTGAAGCCATTTATACAGATCAGACATGATGAATCAATTTGGCATGGATGTTATAGCCGTGTGCGCATCTGTACAGACATTACGAATCGCTCCTGTTGGGACTGTATGTTGCAGCCTCCATTATGTACTGTTCACTCCGAGCAGACATTACAAGTCAATCTCACTCGATCTGTCTTTAGCATATCTTATGTATTCTGTATATTCCATCACTCAGAAAAGACATGGCTGGTCCAGCAGAACAGACATTATGAATCGATTTGACATAGAGGTTATAGTCGGGTGCGCATCTGTACAGAGCAGACATTATGAATAGATTTGGCATAGAGGTTATAGTCTGGTGCACATCTGTACAGAGCAGACATTATGAATCCATTTGGCATAGTGGTTATAGTCGGGTGCACATCTGTACAGAGCAGACATTATGAATCGATTTGGCATAGAGGTTATAGTCGGGTGCACATCTGTACAGAGCAGACATTATGAATCGATTTGGCATAGAGGTTATAGTAGGGTGCACATCTGTACAGAGCAGACATTATGAATTGATTTGGCATAGAGGTTATAGTTGGGTGCACATCTGTACAGAACAGACATTATGAATCGATTTGGCATAGAGGTTATAGTCTGGTGTGCATCTGTACAGAGCAGACATTATGAATCGATTTGGCATAGAGGTTATAGTTGGGTGCACATCTGTACAGAGCAGACATTATGAATTGATTTGGCATAGAGGTTATAGTCTGGTGTGCATCTGTACAGAGCAGACATTATTAATCGATTTGGCATAGAGGTTATAGTCTGGTGCGCATCTGTACAGAGCAGACATTATAAATCAATTTGGCATAGAGGTTATAGTTGGGTGCACATCTGTACAGAGCAGACATTATGAATCGATTTGGCATAGAGGTTATAGTTGGGTGCACATCTGTACAGAGCAGACATTATGAATCGATTTGGCATAGAGGTTATAAGTCGGGTGCACATCTGTACAGAGCAGACATTATGAATCGATTTGGCATAGAGGTTATAGTTGGGTGCACATCTGTACAGAGCAGACATTATGAATCGATTTGACATAGAGGTTATAGTTGGGTGCACATTTGTACAGAGCAGACATTATGAATCGATTTGGCATAGAGGTTATAGTCGGGTGCACATCTGTACAGAGCAGACATTATGAATAGATTTGACATAGAGGTTATAGTTGGGTGCACATTTGTACAGAGCAGACATTATGAATCGATTTGGCATAGAGGTTATAGTTGGGTGCACATCTGTACAGAGCAGACATTATGAATCGATTTGGCATAGAGGTTATAGTTGGGTGCACATCTGTACAGAGCAGACATTATGAATCGATTTGGCATAGAGGTTATAGTTGGGTGCACATCTGTACAGAGCAGACATTATGAATCGATTTGGCATAGAGGTTGTAGTCGGGTGCGCATCTGTACAGCGCAGACATTATGAATCGATTTGGCATAGAGGTTATAGTCGGGTGCGCATCTGTACAGCGCAGACATTATGAATCGATTTGGCATAGAGGTTATAGTCGGGTGCACATCTGTACAGAACAGACATTATGAATCGATTTGGCATAGAGGTTATAGTAGGGTGCACATCTGTACAGAGCAGACATTATGAATCGATTTGGCATAGAGGTTATAGTTGGGTGCACATCTGTACAGAGCAGACATTATGAATTGATTTGGCATAGAGGTTATAGTTGGGTGCACATCTGTACAGAGCAGACATTATGAATCGCTCCTGTCAGTACACATTGCAGTCTTCTATGTATACTGTCCACTCCGAGCAGACATTACAAATCGATTTAGTCTTTAGCATACCTTTCATAGTCTCTATTCCATCACCCAGAGCAGACATGGCCGATCCAGCCTCTCCCTACAGAACAGGCATTATCAATCAATTCAACATTGAAATTATAACTGTGTACGCATCTACACGGATCAGACATTACAAATCGATCTTATCTTCTCTATATTCTTTCACCCAGAGCGTATGTGGCCGATCCAGCCTCTCCCTACATAGCAGACATTATCAATTGATTCATCATTGAGCCTATAACTGTGTACGCATCTACACGGATCAGACATTACAAATCGATCTTATCTTCTCTATATTCTTTCACCCAGAGCGTATGTGGCCGATCCAGCCTCTCCCTACAGAACAGACATTATCAATTGATTCATGATTGATCCTATAACTGTGCACGCATCTATACGAATCAGACATTACAAATCGATACCATCTTTGCCCTATTCTGTCACCCAGAGCCGACATGGCCCGATACATCCTCTCCCTACAGAACAGACATAATCAATCGATTCAGCCTGGCGCTTATAGCCTTGTAAACATCTATATGGAGCAGACATTAGTAATCTCTGCTGTCGGGAGTGTATACAGAAGCTTCCTATGTATACAGCTCACCAAGAGCAGACATTACAATTTGATTTAGTCTTCGGCATGTCTTACGTATTCTGTGTATTCCGTCATCCAGGGCAGACATGGCCAGTCCAGCCTCCTTACAGAACAGACATTATGAATCAATCCCTGCACACACACAGTCTGTACTCTCGGCGAAATCAGAATAGTCGCCATATCACGACATGGAAGTTTACTAAACTCTTGTGCGCAGGCGGCAAATCAGCAGACAAAACACAAGCCTCCGCCGCCTTAAAGGGGTACTCCACTGACCAGTGATTGGAAGTAAATCTTCCGAACGCTGTTTTTGTGCTGCGGATCGGCCACGCCCCTCGTTACATCATGGCCACGCCCCCTCAATGCAAGTCTATGGGAGGGGGCGTGGCGGCCGTCCCTTAGACTTGCATTGAGGGGACGTGGCCAGGATGTCACGAGGGGAGTGGCCGATCCGCAGCACAAAAACAGCGTTCAGAACATTTACTTCCAATCACTGGTCAGTGGAGTACCCCTTTAATACACTCCAGCAGATAGCCGTAAGGGCAGCTGCACTCATCGGCACACCGGTCTGGAGCGATCACATGACTGTGGTATGTCGTGTAAAAATAATCAGATTTTCCTGCCTGGCGGTGATGCGCTGTTTACACGACAGACCTGTAATTTGGGGTTTACTCTGCGGTAAAGTAACTTAGAGAGATTGTTGTGCAAACATTACAAGATGGCGCCAATAGGCCCCTCCCACTTTTCCCCCTGGCTTTATATTGACAGGACGGGACAGGTACGGCTAATGTCGGGTTAGTGCTCCATTGCCAAGAGTGTTCCTTAAAGGGACCAGACTCCATTATGGAGTCCCACATTACTAGGGCACCAGCACAATCTGTCGACTCCCACTTAAGCATCAATCGGGAAGCCGTAAGCGCTAAGAGCTCCTCCCCTCAGACTCTTTAGGGAGGTTTGTGAATCAGTCTGACTGTTGCCAATAGCAACCAAAGGGCTGTCATTTTCAAGGCACTGAATCTGAAATGAAACTGTGGTTGCTATGGGCAACAAGGACGTATTTCAGACCATTAGCAACCAGTCCGAGTAGATATTTTGACTGTGACAACCAATCGGGGCTCAGCTTTCATTTTGTTTCAAACTTTGGGGAAAATTGAAAGCTTTCCTGTGGTTGCTATGGACAACAGAGGCCATGTTAGATCTTGGATCTGTGAAAGAAAAACTAAATTTGTTGCCTGTAGCAACCAATCACAGCGCAGCTTTCACTTTTAAGGCCATGATTGGTATCTATGGGCAACAAGGACAGTTTTTTTTCGTTTTTTTTTTCCTTCCCCCTTCATAAATCTCCCCCATAGACACTAACCAGTCACCAAGGAGATTCCTGATACTGGTTTAAAAGATCACGGCTCAACTTTCATTATGAAACTAAAGCTGCGCTATTTTTGGTTGCTATGGGCAACAGAGATTTATGAAACCGAAAGATAAAAGGTCTGTTGCCCAGCAACCGACTAGTCAGTAAAGCTGGGCTGCGATTGGTTGCCATGGGCAACAGACAATGGAGATTTATAAAACTGGAAGAAAAAGGTATGTTGCCCATAGCAACCAATTACTGAATGCTTGAAAATGTAATGCTGGGCTGTCTTTGGTTGATCTTGGTTTTCTTTCATGGTTTTATAAATCCCTAATTCCTTTTCTTTGTTGCCCATGGCAACCAATCACTTTTTAATAAATCTGGGACCTTTTAGGTCATGTGACCCCTATTGGTTCTTCTGAATGGCTGTGATTGCTCGCAGAAGGGAAGGGGCTCCAGATGGCGGTTTAGCGGGTAACTCAGTCTTGCGAGGACATAACTAAAATACTCTGGAACAGTGTTTCCCAACCAGGGTGCCTCCAGCTGTTGCCAAACTACAACTCCCAGCGTGCCCGGACAGCTGTCCGGGCTCGCTGGGAGTTGTAGTTTGGCAACAGCAGGAGGCACCCTGGTTGGGAAAAACTGCAGTGAAATACAAAACTCTTTTGACCTTGGTCGTATTTGCGTGGCGCGCAAAACTCGTAGTCATGCACTTCGTGAAGTCGGTCCTCGCTGGCGGTGCTCTGGGTTATAGAACAAGCGAAAATATTCGTGAAATGTCGTGTAATTGCAGCTGTAGAGCACGCAACCTCGTGTTAAGAGTCGTGTGCGGTATGTGGCACGTGACACGGACCGGGCAGGGGTGACATTCATCTAATTGTCGGCAACCGGAGACATAGCGCGGCCCGAGGCTGCACCACTGAGACACCTTACGTCTCCTCTGTTGGCTCGTGTGGTCTTAAACTATTTGTCCAAATGGCCGTCTGCGTCACTATCTGACACTGTTCTGCCCCTTACAGAAATAAATCAGGACCTCTCAGTAGTGCAGCCTCAGGCGACGGGCCTGTTATTTCAGTTTATTTGGTCACTGGGTCACTGGGTCACTACAAAGAGGGAGTGAGGGGGTCTTCGATGGATCAGGCCGCACTCAGAAAGATAGCATTTAATGACTGATGGCAGACACCACCTTACAGACAGCGGATTATGACCCCATATGTTTGTATAACAACTATATATCCTGATCCCATAGAGATAGCAGCAGTATACAGATAGAGCTGGGAGGGGAGGTGTATAATTACTATATATCCTGATCCTATAGAGATAGTGGCAGCAGTATACAGATAGAGCTGGGGGGAGGTGGATAACTACTATATATCCTGATCCCATAGAGTTAGCAGCAGTATACAGAGCTGGGAGGGGAGGTGTATAATTACTAGATACACTGCTTAAAAAAAATAAAGAGAACACTGCGATAACACATCCTAGATCTGAATGAATGAACTAATCGTATGAAAGACTTTCGTCTTTACATAGTTGAATGTGACAACAAAATCACACAAAAATGATCAATGGAAATCAAATGTATCAACCCATGGAGGTCTGGATATGGAGTCACACTCAAAATCACAGTGGAAAACCCCACTACAGGCTGATCCAACTTTATGTAATGTCCTTAAAACAAGTCCCAATGAGGCTCAGTAGTGTGTGTGGCCTCCACGTGCCCGTATGACCTCCCTACAATGCCTGGGCATGCTCCTGATTAGGTGGAGGATGGTCTCCTGAGGGATGTCCTCCCAGACCTGGACTAAAGCATCCGCCAACTCCTGGACAGTCTGTGGTGGATGGAGCGAGACGTCCTAGATGTGCTCAATCGGATTCAGGAGAACGGGCGGCCAGTCCATAGCATCAATGCCTTCCTCTTGTAGGAACTGCTGACACTTCAGCCACATGAGGTCTAGCATTGTCTTGTATTAGGAGGAACCCAGGGCCAACCGCACCAGCATATGATCTCACAAGTGGTCTGAGGATCTCATCCCGGTACCTAATGGCAGTCAGGCTACCTCTGGCAAGCACATGGAGGGCTGTGCGGCCCCCCAAAGAAATGCCACCCCACACCATTACTGACCCACCGCCAAACCGGTCATGCTAGAGGATGTTGCAGGCAGCAGAACGTTCTCCACGGCGTCTCCAGACTCTGTCACGTCTGTCACATGTGCTCAGTGTGAACCTGCTTTCATCTGTGAAGAGCACAGGGTGCCAGTGGTGAATTTACCAATCTTGGTGTTTTCTGGCAAATGCCAAACGTCCTGCACGGTGTTGGGCTGTAAGCACAACCCCTACCTGTGGAAGTCGGGCCCTCATACCACCCTCATGGAGTCTGTTTCTGACCGTTTGAGTGGACACATGCACATTTGTGTTCTGCTGGAGGTCCTTATGCAGGGCTCTGGTAGTGCTCCTCCTGCTCCTCCTTGCACAAAGGCGGAGGTAGTGGTCCTGCTGCTGGGTTGTTGCCCTCCTACAGCCTCCTCCACGTCTCCTGATGTACTGGCCTGTCTCCTGGTAGCGCCTCCATGCTCTGGACACTACGCTGACAGACACAGCAAACCTTCTTGCCACAGCTCGCATTGATGTGCCATCCTGGATGAGCTGAGCCACTTGTATGGGTTGTAGACTCCATCTCATGCTACCACTAGAGTGAAAGCACCGCCAGCATTCAAAAGTGACCAAAACATCAGCCAGGAAGCATAGGAACTGAGAAGTGGTCTGTGGTCACCACCTGCAGAACCACTCCTTTATTGGGGTGTCTTGCTAATTGCCTATAATTTCCACCTGTTGTCTGTTCCATGTGAAATTGATTGTCAATCAGTGTTCTTCCTGAGTGGACAGTGTGATGTCACACAAGTGTCATTGACTTTACATTGTGTTGTTTAAGTGTTCACTTTATTTTTTTGAGCAGTGTATATTGATCCCATAGAGATAGCAGCAGTATACAGATACAGGGGAGGTGTATAACTACTATATATCCTGATCCCATAGAGAGCTAGAGAGGAGGTGTATAATTACTATATATTTTATTCCATAGGATAGCAGCAGTATGATGATAGAGCTGAAGGGGAGGTTTAGAACTACTATATATCCTATATATAGCAGCAGCAACAGTAGCAGTATACAGATAGTCCTGGAGCGGAGGTAGATTAAGGACTACATATCCTGATCCCATAGAGATAGCAGCAGTATACAGACAGAGCTAGAGGAGGTGTATAACTACTATATATACTGATCCCATAGAGACAGCAGCAGTATACGGCTAGAGCTGGAAGGAAGGTGTAGAACTACTATATATCCTGATATAGCAGCAGTATACAGATAGAGCTGGAGGGGAGGGGCATAACTACTTTATATCCTGATCCCATAGAGAGAGAGAGAGGGTAGGTGTATAATTACTATATATCCTGACCCCATAGAGATAGCAGCAGTATACAGATAGAGCTGGAGGGGAGGTATATAACTACTATATATCCTGATCCCATAGAAATAGCAGCAGTATACAGATAGAGCTGGAGGGGAGGTGTATAACTACTATATAACCTAATCCCATAGAGATAGCAGCAGTATACAGATGGAGCTGGAGGGGAGGTGTATAACTACTATATATCCTGATCCCATAGAGATAGCAGCAGTATACAGATAGTGCTGGAGGGGAGGTGTATAACTACTAGATCACCTAATCCCATAGAGATAGCAGCAGTATACAGATGGAGCTGGAGGGGAGGTGTATAACTACTATATATCCTGATTCTATAGAGATAGCAGCAGTGTACAGAGCAGGGAGGGGACTTGTTTACATGCACCAGGGGGCGTCCTCCCTGTCTGAGGTCTATTTGGATGAAGATCACTCTTTTGGGATTTCTCTTCACCCGGAGACATAAGAATAGTGGCCGTAGTGTTGTTCTTGTCGCGGGTCCAGGTTTCGGCTCATCGTTGCGCTGACAGGAAAGGTGTTGCGGTTACGCCTTTTGCTACATCCCTCGATCTCCCTCCACCAGATCAGTCGCTGCCCTTCTTCTGTTTACATTCCGCCAAGACAAAAATACGTCCCCGTGTCTCCCCTTCCTCTCGCTGTGAATGGAGCCGCGTTCCGGACGCTTCCACAGGAAGTCATTCTCTCCGGGGATCAAAGAGTGTCCTGCGGACCCCGCATTGTCGCCTATCGCTGGCACGCTTGCAGGGATTTCCTCTGCCAACGCTCAGTCCCAGTTTCCAGACATGCTTTATAAGTGATGCACAGTACTACTTCCCTGGTAGACAAAGTGCCTACTGTCACTAAGTGCTATTCACAGTACACACATTACGCACAGTACTACTTCCCTGGTAGACAAAGTGCCTACTGTCACTAAGTGCTATTCACAGTACACACATTACGCACAGTACTACTTCCCTGGTAGACAAAGTGCCTACTGTCACTAATTGCCATGCACAGTTCACACATTACGCACAGTACTACTTCCCTGGTAGACAAAGTGCCAACTGTTACTTTAAGTGCTGTTCTGTAGGAAAAGTTTGATGCACAGTACTACTCTCAAAAAATGGAAATAATTGTAATTTGTGAAGAATTGCAGGGTACAACTTCCATGCTCGCCCATTCAGGTGTTCATTGTGAGCACACAGTACAACTTCTTATTCTACTGACCATAAGTGACTTTGTTCGAACCTTCCAGCGCACAGTACTACTTATTTTCTGCTTGAGGCAATACCTTCTCTCTAGGATCAATCGCTAATGCACAGTACCACTTCCCGTGTTTTTGTATGGGATTTACAGTACGTGGATACTGGGAAGCGTCTACATTACATCTGTTACTGAGGTTGTACTGTGTATAGCAGTGTTTCCCAACCAGGGAGCCTCCAGATGTTGAGAAACTACAACTCCCAGCATGCCTGGACAGCCTTTGTTTAACACTGGTGTATAGACTTGCTGCAGAATACATTTCCCATCTCACAGTTCTCTTGTGGACTGCAGCAGGTTTTCTTCTGGATTTCTTTGCTTTTTGCTGCATTTGTTTGGCGGTCTACTGTCTCCTGTGTGTTTTTAGCAGTGTTTCCCAACCAGGGTGCCACCAGCTGTTGCAAAACTCCAACTCCCAGCATGCCCGGACAGCCAACGGCTGTCCGGGCATGCAGGGAGTTGGAGTTCTGCAACAGCTGGAGGCCCACTGGTTTATGGTGACCTCTCCTTGGATTACAGCCTTAGACTTGGGTTTACTTATGTGATCTTGCTTTATATTTGGGATCTTAGTTGCTGGAAACTAAATCTTTCACCTCACCTGTGGACTGCAGCAGGTTTATCCCTGGAATTCCTTTGTGTATCTGCTGTGGTTGTGTTACTTGTGCGACCTCTGTAGACATTTGATCTCGCTTTGTATTTTGGGTCTTAGTTGCTGGAGAATACCTCTTGCACATCGCAGTACTTGTGTGGACTGCAGCAGGTTTATCCTTGGAATTCCTTTGTGTATTTGCTGTGGTTGTGTTACTTGTGCGACCTCTGTAGACATGTGATCTTGCTTTGCATTTTGGGTCTTAGTTGCTGGAGAATACATCTTGCACATCGCAGTACTTGTGTGGACTGCAGCAGGTTTATCCCTGGAATTACTTTGTGTATTTGCTGTGGTTGTGTTACTTGTGCGATCTTTTGTATTTGAGGGTCACGGTCTAATTGGATAATAAATCTCACACATCAGTTTTCTTGTGGACTGCAGCAGGTTTCCCTCTGCATTTCCTTGTTTTGCAGTCTACTTATCACTGTGTGTTTGGGTTGCTCATGCGATCTTTCTTTATAATCATGAGATCTTGATTCATATGGTCACAGTCGCTGGAGAACAAGGCTCCTACCTCACAGTTCTCTTGGTGGCGGCAGCAGGTTTTCCACTGGATTTCCTGGTGTTTAGCTGTATTTGTTTAGCTGTCTACCTTTATCTTGTGTTTGGGTTATTTGTTAGATCTCTATTATCATGTGATCTTCTTTCATATTTAGGGTCGCAGTCTAGTTAGACAATAATTACCTTACGCACCACAATTCACTTGTGGACTGCAGCATGTTTGTCCCTGTATTTCTTTGTGTTTTTGTTGTGTTTGGGTTACTCCTGCGATTTCTGTAATCATGTGATCTTGCTTTATATTTGGAAATCACAGTCATGTTGGTGAAAAAAAGCTCACACGTCACAGTTTGCTTGTGAACTGCAGCAGGTTTTCTTCTGCATTTCCTTATGTTTTGCCATCTACTTTTACCTTTTGTGTTTGGGTTAGTTGTTAGATCTCTATAATCATGTGATCTTACTTTATTTTTGGGGGCACATCTTATACATCACGGTTCACTTGTGGACTGCAGCAGGTTTATCCCTGAATTTCTTTGTTTTGTTGTGTACAGGTTACGTCTCCACTCTTTATAATCATGTGATCTTGCTTAATATTTAGTGTGGCAGTCTAATAAAATGATAATTTTTACACATCACAGTTCACTTGTGCACTGCAGCAGGTTTTCCTCATTTTGCTGTATTTTTTTTTCATTCTGCTTTTACTTGTGCAACAGTTGCTTGATAGTTGCACAACAGATGATTTGCCAGCAGACAAACTACCAAAGCTGATGTGGGTGTGAATACTTTGTATAGAATTTTTTTTTCAGGGGGTTGAATACTTTCCAGGATCTTGTGCACCCCCTTTACCTCTTCTTCTTAGGGACCCTCTGTGCCGCTTGGCATCCTGGACTGAGAACGTGAGTCTTGAGGGTAATCCTGCCCCCCACTCCCAAACATGAATGTGTAATTTATGCGCCCGTCAAGGCGGATCTCGCTATCACGACAACGGCGCAGCTGTCGCTTTACAGCGAGCTCTTATCCGGAGAAAATCGTTAAGAAAAGTGACCATTTGCGCGGTTCACAGGCCACTCTACTTAATTTATTAATCACCTTCTCTCCCCGCAGAAGTCGTTGTCTCCTCTGTTAGAGAGTCCGTGCGTTGGCAGCGCCGCGCATGATCCTGGCAGAGCTCCACGCCAGCAGCTTAGCGGGGTCTGTTCACCACCACCGGCTCCGAACCCCCCCAGAGGATGAATCGATAAAAGGGTCAGTCACTGGTAATCAGAGCGGAATCCTCCCTAATTAAATAATTATAGTGCCGGACAGATTCCCCCCCTCGTCTTTAATTAACGCCAATTAACATTCAGGAGCGTTTGTCGCCAGGCTGAGCCACCATTTGTTGCCGTGACATCACAATGCCGCCTCATTCTTATTCAGGACGTAAACCTGTCAAAGCGGCGGCTATTGTCCGCGATGATGTCATCCGCTTCTCGTCTCATCTGCCTGACCGTAATATTATACATTATTATGCTCTAACATAGTTGCACACGTACAAGATATGGGCGCATTCTATATTCATGGTGCTGCAAAAGTCTGTGCACCCTCCTCCAAAAATCACTGTAGAATATTCTCTTTAAAGGGGAACTCCGGTGAAAAAAAACTTTTTTTTTTTTTTTAAATGAACTGGTGCCAGAAAGTTAAACAGATTTGTAAATTACTTCTATTAAAAAAATCTTTACCCTTCCAGTACTTTTCAGCAGCTGTATGCTACAGAGGAAAATCTTTTCTTTTTGAATTATTTTTTGTCTTGTCCACAGTGCTCTCTGCTGACACCTGATGCCCGTATCAGGAACTGTTCAGAGCAGGAGAAAATCCCCATAGCAAACCTATGCTGCTCTGGACAGTTCCTGACACGGACAGAGGTGTCAGCCGAGAGCACTGTGGACAAGACAAAAGAGAAATTGAAAAAGAAAAGATTTTCCTCTGTGGCATACAGCTGCTAAAAAGTACTGGAAGGGTAAAGATTTTTTAATAAGTCATTTACAAATCTGTTTAACTTTCTGGCATCAGTTTATTAAAAAAAATAAAAAAAAAAGTTTTCCACCGGAGTACCCCTTTAAGGACGTAGCAGAGGTCTGTGAGGCCCCCCTTAAAAATAATAAAAAAAAAAAGCTAAAGTATTGTGTCCTAATCAGCCTATCCAGGTATGGATGGGAGGTGCACAGATTTTTGCAATACCCTCATTGTGATTTTGGGGGGTTGACATACTTTTACAGTGCCCTCCAGTATCTATTCCAGTGTGGTTTTGGAAGGGGGGGCACAAATTTGACCCCAGAAACCAGACCTAATATAAGTTTGTGTACCCTCCACCGAAAATCACAAATCTTTGCAACACCCTCATAGAGATTTTTTTTGGGGGTTCACAGAATTATGCAGCAAGTGATTTTCCCAGTGTGGTAGAGACTTTTGCAATATACTATTCAGGTGTGGGGTTTATTTTTGGGGAGCACAATGTTTTTTGAAGACCTGACCTATATATTAAGGTTGTTGAGAAAGTACACAACCCCCCCCAAAAAAAAAATTCTCAAAAAATATAAAATCAGATACCGTATATCGACTGATTTGCTAAAGTCTTTGCACCCTTAAAAAGATATTTGACACAATATGAGAAATTATTCCACTCGGCTTTTCAGCTTTGAGGGTGTCCTGAGCGGCAGATCTGCTAATTTGATCTATTCAATGTTTCTATATTGCTGACTAGTTAAAGGGGTACTCCACTGGAAAACATTTTCTTTTAAATCAACTGGTGCCAGAAAGTTAAACAGATTTGCAAATTACTTGTATAAAAAAAATTCCAATCCTTTCAGTACTTATGAGCTGCAGTATAGTACACAGGAAGTTCTTTTCTTTTTGAATTTCCTTTCTGCCTGACCACAAGTGCTCTCTGCTGACACCTCTGTCCACGTCAGGAACTGTCCAGAGCAAAAGAGGTTTTCTATGGGGATTTGCTCTGGGCAGTTCCTGACATGGACAGAGGTGTCAGCAGAGAGCACTTGTGGTCAGGCAGAAAGGAAATTCAAAAAGAAAAAAAAAATTCTGACTTTTATACAGCAGCTGATAAGTACTGGAAGGATTGGGATTTTTTAATAGAAGTAATTTACAAATCTGTTTAACTTTCTGGCATCAGTTGATTTAAAAGAAAATATTTTCCAGTGGAGTACCCCTTTAAGCCAGTGTTTCCCAACCAGTGTGCCTTCAGCTGTTGCAAAACTACAACTCCTAGCATGCCCGGACAGCCTTCGGCTGTCCGGGCACGCTGACAGTTGTAGTTTTGCAACAGATATAGAGATAAGTGTATCGCAGAGATGTACTTGTTCAGCCTTCTCCTCTCTGACATAGACAATATTCTCCCTGTCCCACTCAGTGGCTGTCCGGGCACGGTGAGACTTGTAGTTTTGCAACAGAGATAGTGATACGTGTAAAGCAGAGAGGTACTTGTTCAGCCTTCTCCTCTCTGACATAGACAATATTCTCCCTGTCCCACTCAGTGGCTGTCCAGGCACGCTGAGACTTGTAGTTTTGCAACAGAGATAGTGATACGTGTATAGCAGAGAGGTATTTGTTCAGCCTTCTCCTCTCTGACATAGGCAATATTCTCCCTCTCCCACTCAGTGGCTGTCCGGGCACGCTGAGAGTTGTAGTTTTGCAACAGCTGGATGTACACTGGTTGGGAAACACTGCACTAATTCATTTTCTATCCTATTTGGACCATGACTCTGAGACTTCCAGACCATTATCCCCCCCTCCTAGAATTGCATCTGGGCCTGCGGCTTGAGATAGAAGATTTAGGGGTACACAGCAGCTCGGGGCCCCATGATTTACTGCTGTTCTCTGCAGTCAGCGGGGGCCCACGGGTTCTGCCACCAGCCATGGGGAACGGCTGCAGTGTCCAGTACTGATGAATAATGAGCACTTCCCCTTTAAAAATGTAATTCTTTCGTTTTCTTGTGCTACTCCGTAGAAAGCTGGGTGACGATCATTATGTCCGCCAATAGTCAACCGGATCATCTAGCTATGGGTTGGGTGAGGCCAATATGATCCCCATTGAGGTTCCCAAAAAGGTGATGACCTGGATCATGTAGTTATGAGGTGGCTGAGGCCGATGTGATCCCTTAAATAGAGAGAATGTTACTGTGATACCAATCGCTAAATACCCAGTAAGTTGGTGACTGGTTCTTCCTTTGTACTGCGCTGACGTATGTCATATAGCCGGGCACGGGCGCCATTGGAGACGTGCAGAGACGTCAGAAAGAGGAATATATTACCCAGAATTAGGAAGAAAGCGCTCGCTCATATTAGGTAAGCGCCGCTCTCTCTGTAATCTGCATACGTTATACATACTCTAGATACATTATACATACACTCTGTATACATTATACATACACTCTGTATACATTATACATACACTCTGTATACATTATACATACACTTTGTGTACATTATACATACTCTGTATACATTATACATACACTCTGTATACATTATACATACACTCTGTATACATTATACATACACTCTGTATACATTATACATACACTTTGTGTACATTATACATACACTTTGTGTACATTATACATACTCTGTATACATTATACATACACTCTGTATACATTATACATACACTCTGTATACATTGTACATACACTCTGGATACATTATACATACACTCTGTATACATTATACCTACACTCTGTATACGTTATACATACACTCTGTATACGTTATACATACAATCTGTATACATTGTACATACACTCTGTATACATTGTACATACACTCTGGATACATTATACATACACTCTGGATACATTATACCTACACTCTGTATACGTTATACATACACTCTGTATACGTTATACATACAATCTGTATACATTGTACATACACTCTGGATACGTTGTACATACACTCTGGACACGTTATACATACACTCTGGATACGTTGTACATACACTCTGGATACGTTGTACATACACTCTGGATACGTTGTACATACACTCTGGATGCGTTGTACATACACTCTGGGTGCGTTATACATACACTCTGGGTGCGTTATACATACACTCTGGGTGCGTTATACATACACTCTGGGTGCGTTATACATACACTCTGGGTGCGTTATACATACACTCTGGGTGCGTTATACATACACTCTGGGTGCGTTATACATACACTCTGGGTGCGTTATACATACACTCTGGGTGCGTTATACATACACTCTGGGTGCGTTATACATACACTCTGGGTGCGTTATACATACACTCTGGGTGCGTTATACATACACTCTGGGTGCGTTATACATACACTCTGGGTGCGTTATACATACACTCTGGGTGCGTTATACATACGCTCTCTGGGTGCGTTATACATACGCTCTCTGGGTACCTTGTACATACGCTCTCTGGGTACCTTGTACATACGCTCTCTGGGTACCTTGTACATACGCTCTCTGGGTACCTTGTACATACGCTCTCTGGGTACCTTGTACATACGCTCTCTGGGTACCTTGTACATACGCTCTCTGGATACCTTGTACATACGCTCTCTGGATACCTTGTACATACGCTCTCTGGGTACCTTGTACATACGCTCTCTGGATACCTTGTACATACGCTCTCTGGATACCTTGTACATACGCTCTCTGGATACCTTGTACATACGCTCTCTGGATACCTTGTACATACGCTCTCTGGATACCTTGTACATACGCTCTCTGGATACCTTGTACATACGCTCTCTGGATACCTTGTACATACGCTCTCTGGATACCTTGTACATACGCTCTCTGGATACCTTGTACATACGCTCTCTGGATACCTTGTACATACGCTCTCTGGATACCTTGTACATACGCTCTCTGGATACCTTGTACATACGCTCTCTGGATACCTTGTACATACGCTCTCTGGATACCTTGTACATACGCTCTCTGGATACCTTGTACATACGCTCTCTGGATACCTTGTACATACGCTCTCTGGATACCTTGTACATACGCTCTCTGGATACCTTGTACATACGCTCTCTGGATACCTTGTACATACGCTCTCTGGATACCTTGTACATACGCTCTCTGGATACCTTGTACATACGCTCTCTGGATACCTTGTACATACGCTCTCTGGATACCTTGTACATACGCTCTCTGGATACCTTGTACATACGCTCTCTGGATACCTTGTACATACGCTCTCTGGATACCTTGTACATACGCTCTCTGGATACATTGTACACTGTTGCATACAACCTGTACTTTTCATACATTATATACTAGTGTTGAGCTCTGCTGCATGTTCCCTGTACGGGCGGGTGGCTCCACTGTAGAAGTTTTCCTGCACCCCCTCCCCCCCTCACATCTGTCCTTCATTGCTCACATTTAATTATATCTTAATTAGAGCGGCTGTATGAGCGAGCGGGAGGAAGCGGCAATAATCCAGTCAGTGACAAATAAAAATTCCTGGGGTGTCAGGGCTGCGGGTATAGTGCTGCACATCACAGGGCCACACCGGCCCAGCAGTGTCACCGCTGCTCTTAAAGGGACGGTATACCATTGTGGACCTGGTCTATAGCGCCTCCCTGTCTGTAGTGTAGTACAGAACACCCCCCCCACACCTCTGGAGATGTTGTTTGTTTTCTTTACGGCAGCTGTTGGCGGTGTTATGGGAACTGCCGGCGGTGTCAGCGCCAAACGTGTATCCCTCATTCATCACCCTCCCTCTTCTCCTAATTCCATTAGTTCTGTAATGGAGGGGCAGATTATGTGGGGAATTATTCACTTACAGGGGGCTCCCAGGAGACCCGGCGCTGCCCCTAGTGTGGACAGGTCAGATGACAACCTCAGACGGCTTCTGTCACCTAACTTCCCGTATTCGCGATGGACACCATATCTCTTTCACCCCCCCGACCCCCCTTCCTTTTGACATTTTTTGACTTTTACAGCGAATAATTCATTGTTAAAACGAAAAAGTTATTTTTTAATTTTATAGTGTGAATCTGTCTCGATCACTGCAGATCTTCTACGATCCAAATCTTCTGGACTCCAGACTGATACTGTAACCTGCGCTGATACATTGTAACAAACTCATCAGGAGAGACGTGTTCTGTGCACAACTGTAACAAACCTTCTGCTGTCATAAGGATTACATTGGATGTTAATAACCATTGCATCCTATGACAGGAGGGTGGGGGGTTAATTTGTGCTATTTCATACATTCCTCTGCACATACACAAAGTCCACGGCGTTACTCAGCGGCCGCACCACAACTACATATCCCGAATACCTTCGCTATTAACCCTTACATCTCATTACGTAATATATACCAGCAAATCTCTGACAGTCTGCTCTTCACTGTGTATATACATAACTGATCCTGTACTGATCCGGAGTTATATCCTGTAGATCGGTGGTCTTCAACCTGCGGACCTCCAGATGATTCAAAACTACAACTCCCAGCATGCCCGGACAGCCGTTGGCTGTCCGGGCATGCTGGGAGTTGTAGTTTTGAAACATCTGGAGGTCCGCAGGTTGAAGACCACTGCTGTAGATCTTTTTTTTTTAAATATGAAACATTACAATAATTATAAAGGACAACATACAATATATACAAGTAATGAGTCCATATAAGTCCTTAAATGTCCATCAAAGTATTTCCTGGTCCGGCCACATTCTCCATCCAAACACACCACTATGATAAGAACCCCACAAATGTAAACTACTAAACACTACTTAAAGGGGTACTCCGGTGCTTAGACATCTTTTCCCCTATCCAAAGGATAAGGGATAAGATGCCTGATCGTGGGAGTCCCGCCGCTGGGGACCCCCGTCATCTTGCACGCGGCACCCCGTTTGTAATCAGTCCCCGGAGCGTGTTTGCTTCGGGTCTGATTACTGTGGATCATGGGGTCGGCGGTGTGTGACCTCACGCTCCGTCCCTCAATGCAAGCCTACGGGAGGGGGCGTGACAGCTATCACTCCCCCTCCCATAGACTTGCATTGAGGGGCGGAGCGTGAGGTCACACGGGGGCGGAGGCGTGACGTCACACACCGCCGGCCCCATGATCCACAGTAATCAGACCCGGAGCGAACACGCTCCGGGGACTGATTACAAACTGGGTGCCGCGTACAAAATCACGGGGGTCCCCAGCGGCGGGACTCACGCAATCAGGCATCTCTTCCCCTATATCCTTTGGATAGGGGAAAAGATGTCTAAGCACCGGAGAACTCCTTTAATAATAAATAAATAATCATAATAATTATAACCTTAATACTAATAATTAAACTAAAAACCCCTGGCCCTGTTGCATTTTTCTCACCCAAAATAAATACATTTAATAAATCAATTAATTTATGTCACAAACCACCAAAACACCACAAACGGAAAATATATATTTTTTAAATATTTATTTTATTTATTTATTTATTTATTTATTTTTTTGCCTTATCCTGTGTTTGGCCTTATCCTTATTTGGACTTAGCCTGTACTGATCCTGAGTTATATCCTGTATTATACTCCAGAGCTGTACTCACTATTCTGCTGGTGAGGTCACTGTGTACATACATTACATTACTTATCCTGTACTGATCCTGAGTTATATCCTGTATTATACTCCAGAACTGTACTCACTATTCTGCTGGTGAGATCACTGTGTACATACATTACATTACTTATCCTGTACTGATCCGGAGTTATATCCTGTATTATACTCCAGAGCTGTACTCACTATTCTGCTGGTGAGGTCAATGTGTACATACATTACATTACTTATCCTGTACTGATCCTGAGTTATATCCTGTATTATACCCCAGAGCTGTACTCACTATTCTGCTGGTGAGGTCACTGTGTACATACATTACATAACTTATCCTGTACTGATCCTGAGTTATATCCTGTATTATACTCCAGAGCTGTTCTCACTATTCTGCTGGCGAGGTCACTGTGTACATACATTACATTACTTATCCTATACTGATCCTGAGTTATATCGTGTATTACACCCCAGAGCTGTACTCATTATTCTGCTGGTGGGGTCACTGTGTACATACATTACATTACTTATCCTGTAGTGATCCTGAGTTATATCCTGTATTATACCTCAGAGCTGTACTCACTATTCTGCTGGTGGGGTCACTGTGTACATACATTACATTACTTATCCTGTACTGATCCTGAGTTATATCCTGTATTATACTACAGACCTGTACTCACTATTCTGCTGGTGAGGTCAATGTGTACATACATTACATTACTTATCCTATACTGATCCTGAGTTATATCCTGTATTATACTCTAGAGCTGTACTCACTAGTCTGCTGGTGAGGTCACTGTGTACATACATTACATTACTTATCCTGTACTGATCCTGAGTTATATCCTATATTATACTCTAGAGCTGTACTCACTAGTCTGCTGGTGAGGTCACTGTGTACATACATTACATTAGTTACACCCCTTTACTCTTTTTCTTTTTTCTTTCAGATAATTGGATGTCAGGTGACACGTGATCCGCCCAACGCTACGCAACGTTACACCCGCTGGATCAACAGCCTGAAGCCTGCTCAGCTCCTCACACAGGTGATCACTCCCACAATCTCACATGATAGTGTTCAGTAAGAAGTGCGGTCAGTGGATATTGGGAGTTGTAGTTTTGCAACAGCTGAAGAGTCATAGATTCCAGTTCACTGGATAGACCAGTGTTTCCTAACCAGGGTGCCTCCAGCTTTTGCAAAACTACAACTCCCAGCATGCCCTTGCTGTGAGCATATTGTGCAAAAAGTTTCTTCATCTCTGAGGGAGAATAGTCTGTGCCAAAGAGGAGAAGGGTGAACAAGGACCTCTCTGCGATACTCTAATCTTTACTGTCTTTACAATCTAACAATCTTAACAATATAATGAGACGGATTGGGCTGAGGGAGAATGTGTGTAAGTGGGTAAGTAACTGGCTCAGTGATAGGAAACAGAGGAAGGTTATTAATTGTACTTATTTTGATTGGGTGACTGTTACCAGTGGGGACCACAGGGGTCAGTCTTGGGTTCTAGTCTATTTAATATATTTATTAATGACCTTGTAGAGGGGTTGAATAGTAAAGTAGCAATCTGCAGATGATACTAAACTCTGTAAAGTGGTAAACACAATAGAGGACAGTGCACTGTGTATAGTAGATAACACAATAGAGGACAGTGCACTGTGTATAGTAGATAAAACTATAGAGGACAGTGCACTGTATAAAGTAGATAACACAATAGAGGACAGAGCCCTGTGTATAATAGATAACACTATAGAGGACAGTGCACTGTTACAAATGGATCTGGATAGGTTGGAGGTTTGGGCTGGGAAGTGGCAGATGAGGTTCAACACTGATAAATGTAAGGTAATTCACATGGGGAGGAAAAATCCAGGCTGGGATTATGTATTAAATGGAAGAACACTTGGGATGACTGATGTGGAAAAGGACTTGGGGTCTTAGTTAACAAAAAATTTACCTGTAGTGACCAGTGTTGGGCAGCTGCTGCCAAGGCAAATAAAAACATGGGGGCATCAATAGGGGCATAGATGCCCACGACAAGGAAATTATTCTACCGCTCTACAAATCACTAGTCAGACCACACATGGAATACTGTGTACAGTACTGGTCAGACCACACATAGAATACTGTGTACAGTACTGGTCAGACCACACATAGAATACTGTGTACAGTACTGGTCAGACCACACATAGAATACTGTGTACAGTACTGGTCAGGCCACACATGGAATACTGTGTACAGTACTGGTCAGACCACACACAGAATACTGTGTACAGTACTGGTCAGACCACACATAGAATACTGTGTACAGTACTGGTCAGACCAAACATAGAATACTGTGTACAGTACTGGTCAGACCCCACATAGAATACTGTGTACAGTACTGGTCAGACCACACAGAATACTGTGTACAGTACTGGTCAGACCACACAGAATACTGTGTACAGTACTGGCCAGACCACACATGGAATACTGTGTACAGTACTGGTCAGGCCACACATTGAATACTGTGTACAGTACTGGTCAGATCACACATAGAATACTGTGTACAGTACTGGTCAGACCACACCTGGAATACTGTGTACAGTACTGGTCAGACCACACATGGAATACTGTGTACAGTACTGGTCAGACCACACATAGAATATTGTGTACAGTACTGGTCAGACCAAACATAGAATACTGTGTACAGTACTGGTCAGACCCCACATAGAATACTGTGTACAGTACTGGTCAGACCACACAGAATACTGTGTACAGTACTGGTCAGACCACACAGAATACTGTGTACAGTACTGGCCAGACCACACATGGAATACTGTGTACAGTACTGGTCAGGCCACACATTGAATACTGTGTACAGTACTGGTCAGGCCACACATAGAATACTGTGTACAGTACTGGTCAGACCACACATGGAAAACTGTGTACAGTACTGGTCAGACCACACATAGAATACTGTGTACAGTACTGGTCAGATCACACATAGAATACTGTGTACAGTACTGGTCAGATCACACATAGAATACTGTGTACAGTACTGGTCAGATCACACATGGAATACTGTGTACAGTACTGGTCAGACCACACATGGAATACTGTGTACAGTACTGGTCAGACCACACATAGAATACTGTGTACAGTACTGGTCAGACCACACATAGAATACTGTGTACAGTACTGGTCAGACCACACATAGAATACTGTGTACAGTACTGGTCAGACCACACATGGAATACTGTGTACAGTACTGGTCAGACCACACATGGAATACTGTGTACAGTACTGGTCAGACCACACATGGAATACTGTGTACAGTACTGGTCAGACCACACATGGAATACTGTGTACAGTACTGGTCAGACCACACATGGAATACTGTGTACAGTACTGGGCAGACCACACATGGAATACTGTGTACAGTACTGCTCAGACCACACATGGAATACTGTGTACAGTACTGCTCAGACCACACATGGAATACTGTGTACAGTACTGCTCAGACCACACATAGAATACTGTGTACAGTACTGGTCAGACCACACATAGAATACTGTGTACAGTACTGGTCAGACCACACATAGAATACTGTGTACAGTACTGGTCAGACCACACATACAATACTGTGTACAGTACTGGGCACCAGTGTACAAGAAAGATATAGTGGAGCTGGAGAGGGTTCAAAGATGGGCAACCAGAGTAATACGGGGAATGGGAGGACTACAGGACCCAGAAAGATTATCAGAATTAGGGTTATTTAGTTTAGAAAAAAGAAGGCTTAGGGGCGACCTAATAACTATGTATAAATATATCAGGGGACCATACAGAGATCTCTCCATGATCTATTTATACCCAGGACTGTATATATAACAAGGGGGCATCCTCTACGTCTAGAGGAAAGAAGATTTCTACACCAGCACAGACAGGGGTTCTTTACTGTAAAAGCAGTGAGACTGTGGAATTCTCTGCCTGAGGAGGTGGTCATGGGGAACTCTGTAAATGAATATAAAAGGGGTCTGGATGCATTTTTGGAGAATAATAACATTACAGGTTATGGATTCTAGATTTATAGGGACAGAACGTTGATCCAGGGATTTATTCTGATGCCATATTTGGAGTCGGGAAGGAATTTTTACCTCTATTATGAGGGTTTTTTGCCTCCTCTGGATCAACTCAGTAGGGACTCATTAGGGTTATAGGTTGAACTTGATGGACTCCGGTCTTTTCTCAACCTTATGAACTATGGGAGAGATTTATCAAATTCTGTGCAGAGGAAGAGAGGTGCAATAGCAACCAATCAGTTCGCTTCTTTCATTGTTAGAGGCCGGTGAAAAATGAAAAAAAAAAGTGACCCGATTGGTTGCTGTGGGAAACTGCACCACCCTTCCTCTACACAGGTTTTGATAAATCTCCCCTTATGTTACTATGTTACGATGTTTCATCCCCCAGCATGCTGGGAGTTGTAGTTTTTGCACACACATAGCGTGTGAGGTGACGGCGCTCATGTGTATTCACTTAGTTGCACATCATAAACCCCCCCCCCCCCCCCCCCCACTACCTCTGGTATCGTAATTCTTCCGTAAAAATCACGTCTTTCCCACCATCCTCCCACGCAGCGCCTGACCGTGCAACCTTACCTCATCTGCCATTATCATTACCGCCCCCCGAATCCCCTGTAATGTCCCCGGATTAGGCCTTACCGGTCAGGGACAGGTGCAGCGTTTGTGGTCGGACTTTTGGTCCTTTGAAGCCGTTCCTGTACCTCCTGGGTGCATTGCCCCCTCCTTACTCCTGTGCGGCCATGTGTTGCTGTCAGTCTAGGACTAGTATGTGTAATGCGGACCGGCTCCTGGTTAATGCCCTGTATCGGGGGGGCCGCCTGCATCTGCAGAAAGGAAGTGGATCAGGTTGTCCAGATTAGTGGACTGCGGGGAAGGGGCCGGCGGGTCACACTGGGACGTTGGGCCCTATGGACTGCCACAGGAGGATTTCTGTACATACAGAATATGTAGAGTTTATTTTTCCTATTAACTGTATAAAGAAAAATTCCGCACCTTTTTAATCGTTTTATGCTTGAATGGTTTTTATGTCTGCTTGCTTTCTGTGAATGAGAAAAAAAAAAATATATATATATATATATATATATATATATATATATATATATATATATATATAAATATAAATATATATATATATATATATATATATATATATATATATATATATATATATATATCTATATCATTTTTATACCCTGCTTTCTGCTGTGGTCTCGACTGATGATGGTAACATGGCATTCCTGTATCGTTGGCCCACACTTTCACCATCAATGTGTATTACAGCGTACATGCGGGGAGTCTACAGATTAATCTTATTTTTTGAGTCACCGCGCATGCGCTGTATCACACATTGGTTCATGTGTATTAATGAGCACACAGATCGAGTTTATAAGTCATTCTAAACCCTTTCTGACTCTCTGGGGCCGTGTCTAAACCCCTGTGACTCACTGCACGTGTGATGTCACACACACACATTGTTGCACATGCGTATCAAGGCGCACGCGTGGTGAGCCTGGGAGTAATTCTACTAAGTCTCTCTAACTCTCTGTAAAACGCATGCACCACCAGTGTGTATTACTTCCCATTCATCGTGAGTCTGAGCCAGTTTGTATACCTCTTAGACTCACTGCGCGTGCGCTGTCACACACTGGTGCCTGTTCATTATGATGCACACAATGTGATCCGGTGAGTGATTGAAAAGCTCTGTGACTCTCTGTAATACACATGCACCATCACTGTATATTAAAGCACATGCGCAGTGAGCCATGACTGAACCTCCCTGATTCACCGCACGTGCACTGATACGTATGAGTGATTTTAAACCTCTCATTCTAGATGCACTTTTAGTCTGTGGCCATGCCTGAAGCTCTGTTACTCATTGCGCATGCGCCGTCACACATTGATGGTTCATGTGTATTAAGGCACACACTTTGAGAGTCTGTGTCTATGAAATACACATGCACCTTCAATGTGTAGTACAGTGCACAAGCTGTGAGTCTGGGGCCATGTCTGAACCTCTCTGACTTACCGCGCATGCGCCGTTGCACACGCTGATGTGTGTATTACCGAGAGTCATAAAGGGTTAAGAATAACTTTTTTAGGCTCACTGCCCATAATACACAAGCTCCATTTATGTGTATGACAGCGTGCTCGTGGTGGGTCAAAGAGGCTCCAATTCAGCCTCAGACTCACAGCGCTTGCGCCGTATTACATATAGATGACGCACGTGCATGGGCTAACTACACAGGGCCGCAGATTCCTTGATCAAAACCTATTTTCTATTAAAAACTGGGGTCACTTGTCCTCCCAGTAAATGGAACTGTAGCTGCTGACGGCATTAGCGGAGTATTACGGCACATGCGCAGTGAATCACAGAGGTGTAGGATCACTCATAGGCTCGCCGCGCATGCACCATAATACACATGCACCAATCTTAAGAATGCGCACGCACGGCTAGTCAAGGAGGTTGAAAATAAGCCACTGATTCGCCACGTATGCGCATTAATGCATATTAATGGCAGCCTCTATATAATCAAAAGTTCTACAATTGTGTTTCCCAACCATAGTGTCTCCGACTTTTGCAAAACTACAACTCCTAGCATGCCCGGACAGCCAAAGGCTGTCCGAGCATGCTGAGAGTTGTAGTTTTGCAACAGCTGGAGGCAAACTGGTTGGGAAACAGCTGGAGGCAAACTGGTTGGGAAACAGCTGGAGGCAAACTGGTTGGGAAACAGCTGGAGGCAAACTGGTTGGGAAACAGCTGGAGGCAAACTGGTTGGGAAACAGCTGGAGGCAAACTGGTTGGGAAACAGCTGGAGGCAAACTGGTTGGGAAACAGCTGGAGGCAAACTGGTTGGGAAACAGCTGGAGGCAAACTGGTTGGGAAACAGCTGGAGGCAAACTGGTTGGGAAACAGCTGGAGGCAAACTGGTTGGGAAACAGCTGGAGGCAAACTGGTTGGGAAACAGCTGGAGGCAAACTGGTTGGGAAACAGCTGGAGGCAAACTGGTTGGGAAACAGCTGGAGGCAAACTGGTTGGGAAACAGCTGGAGGCAAACTGGTTGGGAAACAGCTGGAGGCAAACTGGTTGGGAAACAGCTGGAGGCAAACTGGTTGAAGTACAATGTTCCTTGTGCTTCAGTTCTTTCAAGATCTCTGCTTGCTGTCAGTAAAGGTTGCAGTACGTGGTCCAGGAGCCTTCTCTGCCCCCACATCCCTGCCCTGGTAGCTGATGACTTGTTTACATCTAAGAAGCTGAGAATCACAAGTTCACCATCTGTGACTAATACCGAAACCCCCAGTTTACGGTAAAGTGCGGCAGTATTTCTGCAGAAGGCCTCGCTGTGGGAGGTCGGCTGGCATGGTGGGCAGATAAGGCGAGGTTCTGACCTCACAGATAAGGAACCAGACGAAGTGCCAGCGAAAGGAAAGAAAGGTGCAAAGGGTGATTCCGCACAGATAAAGGGGCACTCCCCAACACCACATGACTGAAACCTAGAACTGTTCGATCTGAGACTCGATCTGCTGCTGTATGACACATAAGAATGCTGCCGAAGCGTAAAGCATTGCTTACCCTCAAACCACCATAAATCTATTTGCCTTGGGCGGCTAAGTCCTGTACTTCCTGGTTGAGCGGTTGCTAATCACTACAATTCCCAGAATGCAGTGCTTTCCCTCAGCTCTATATCACAGTTCTCCCACCCTACCTTCTCCCGTCCCACTGCTGCTACAGAATATATGAGGTCACACATTTAGTGAGGTTGCAGCACTGGCTGTATTCATATTCTGTCTGCTCCTCTGTGGCATTGTTCATCACAAGGCCAAATCCAGTCACGTTTCGTGAGACAGCAGAGGAGGATGGAAAAGCTGGGAGGGGAGCTGGGGTGCTGCTGAGACAACACCACGCTGACAATGAGGGGACTACACAACTTCATGAGGGGAGAGAGGCTGGAGATGGGGGCTGCTGAGACAACACTACATTAACAATGAGAGGACTACACAACTTCATTTCAGGAGAGAGGAGGGAGAATGGGGCTGCTGAGACAACACTACATTAACAATGAGAGGACTACACAACTTCATGTCAGGAGAAAGGAGGGAGATGGGGGCTGCTGAGACAACGCTACATTATCAATGAGAGGACTACACAACTTCATGTCAGGAGAGAGGGAGGAGACGGGGGCTGCTGAGACAACACTACATTATCAATGCGAGGACTACACAACTTCATGTCAGGAGAGAGGAGGGAGATGGGGGCTGCTGAGACAACGCTATATTATCAATGAGAGGACTACACAACTTCATGTCAGGAGAGGGAGGAGACTTGGTCCTTCATCTTTGCAGGGGCTTCTTGTTGGAAAGAATATTTTGGGCACTTCAGTTACTTTCCTTAGTTTTTTGCAGCACTGCAGTAAATGAAGACTGTCTCGTAATCTCTGGTCGATAGACATAGGAAGCGCAGAGGATTTCCTGTTATTCTCTTAGCGGAGATTACTGTGGTATAGAAGACTTTCCCTGCCAGCGTGTGTGTACGGGGTGTTATTATAATATTGGCACTGCCCTACAGAGATGAACCTGTCCCCGTGAGCTGACAATCTACCGCTATAGGTTGACCCCCCTCCAGGTATTAGGGACCGCTAAATTTAATGCATTATCTATGGTGGTACATGGCAGCTTCTCTTGGGTCTAGCTTTGCTTTCTCACAGCACAGTTGTCGTACCTTTGTACCAGTGACTGAGACAAAGCCCCTCCCCCCTTGCCCTAGTTTCCCTCTCTCCAGCGCGGACCCCTGTATCTCGCAGCCCTCATCCTCCTCATCCCGGCCCGTAGAGGACTCCTCAGTGGGCTCAGCGCCAGGCGTGAGCTGGAGAGGATTTTGGCAAAAACAATTGCTGCTTTGGGGTGGCAGCGGGCCAGCTCGACAGGTTAACTAGTTCACTGCTGACAGGCAGTCAAGAAATGTTGTCAGCGTTTCTTCGGCCGGACGGGGCGTCGCTGATGTCTGCACCCCCTTTAATTACCATATAAATAGGGAGGGCTCCTGCCAAGCTTCTGAGTCACCGGGCGAATTCCTCTGTCCATTCCACTGTTAGGAATTTGTGAAAAAGACACGGAGATCCAGATGTTCGTGGATCGTCATCCTGTCCGGCGTTACAGTGCGGATCGCTTATGTTTCGATGGGCAGTGATAACTAGAGATGAGCGAGCTTACAGTAAATTCGATTCGTCACGAACTTCTCGGCTCGGTAGTTGATGACTTTTCCTGCGTAAATTAGTTCAGCCTTCAGGTGCTCCGGTGGGCTGGAAAAGGTGGATACAGTCCTAGGAAAGAGTCTCCTAGGACTGTATCCACCTTTTCCAGCCCACCGGAGCACCGGAAAGCTGAACTAATTTATGCAGGAAAAGTCATCAACTGCCGAGCCGAGAAGTTTGTGACGAATCGAATTTACTGTAAGTTCGCTCATCTCTAGTGATAACCTTTGTCTAGGTATAGCCCTAAATTTTTGATTAAAGGGGTACTCCGGCCCCAAGACATCTTATGCCCTATCCAAAGGATAGGGGATAAGATGTCTGATCGCAGGGGGTCCCGCCGCTGGGGACCCCCCGCAATCTGTAAGTACTGCAGGAAGCCCTGGAGGCTCAGTGTTATGCCTCCCGACCACGGGGATGGAGTATCGTGATGTCACGCCCCGCCCCCTCAATGCAAGTCTATGGGAGGGGGCGTGACTGACGTCACGCCCCCTCCCATTGACTTGCATTGAGGGGGCGGAGCGTGATGTCACTCGGAGGCGGAGTCTTAACGTCACGATACTCCGTCCCCGTGGTCGAGAGGCAAAAGACTGAGAACCTTCAGCGTTTCCGGCAGTACTTACAGGTGGGTGCTGCATGCTAGATTGTGGGGGTCCCCAGTGTTGGGGCCCCCTCGATCAGACATCTTATCCCCTATCCTTTTGGATAGGGGATAAGATGTCTTGGGGCCGGAGTATTAAGGGAAACTTATGGAGCTAGAATACCAGGTCTTGCGTTAGTACAAGATAGAGCGCGGCTCCATAGCGTAAAACCACCAATAGGGAATCCACACAATAAGTGAGGAACTCTTACCATAGGTGGTTGTGTGGGCGCACACAGAACAGTGGTCAACGTGGATGAGTGATAAGCCTCCCCGACAGATATATTGAGCAGGCGACTTCATAGGATGGAGCGGGGTTCAACAGCGCTGATCGGAACAGGCACAACAGGTAAGAACGGTTTATTGGGTAAGAAGACGATGCGTTTCACTGCGCTTCTGCGGTTTCATCATGACAAAGAGGGCTGAGAAGGAGTCTTATATGCAAGGTAAAATTAAAGGGGTACTCCGGTGGAAAACTTTTTTTTTTTTTTTTTAAATCAACTGGTGCCAGAATGTTAAACAGATTAGTAAATTACTTCCATTAAAAAAATCTTAATCCTTCCAGTACTTATTAGCTGCTGAATACTACAGAGGAAATTTTCTTTTTGGAACACAGTGCTCTCTGCTGACATCTCTGTCCATTTTAGGAACTGTCCAAAGCAGCATATGTTCGCTATGGGGATTTTCTCCTGCTCTGGGACAGTTCCTAAAATGGACAGAGGTGTCAGCAGAGAGCACTGTGCTCTGTGTTCCAAAAAGAAAATAATTTCCTCTGTAGTATTCAGCAGCTAATAAGTACTAGAAGGATAGAGATTTTTTAATAGAAGTAATTTACAAATCTGTTTAACTTTCTGGCACCAGTTGCTTAAAAAAAAAAAAAAAAAAGGTTTCCACCGGAGTACCCCTTTAACCCTTTCACGTACAGAATTAAATACTTCATCTTTATCTGGACATATTCCAGCACAAACACAACATGCTCATTAATATAGATATAAACATCTCACTAATATATATATATATATATATATATATATATATATATATATATATATATATAAATATATATATATGTATATGTAGATAGAGAGAGAGAGATAACAAATTCAATGCAATGGTGAGAATGCATGTGTGTGTATATGAACCGATCAAAACGAGAAACATAACAATCACAATACGGTAATGTCTATTGAGTGTGAATGTGTACGTACAGGATAATACACACCCATGTATGTAACAGCTTTGATCCCAGCTGCTTCAGCTGCCACCGGATAGCCGTTTACGGTGCCCCGTGCTGTCCGCTGACGATCACTTACCTGACCTCGGGGCTCCGGCGCGTCCTCTTCGGGATCCCCTGCATCGTCGGTGCTCTCCATCGTCATCATCACGTCGCTGTGCACGCCGTCCCGTCATCCAATGGGAGCGGCGTGCGTAGCGACGTGATGGCGGCAAAGGAGAGCGAGGATGCCGGGGAAGCAGAGACCTTGCCAGAGTGTCGGGGCCGCGGCGACAGCGATGGACGGCGACATCCAGGGCAGCGGTGACGGTCCGGAGCGGTGGGGACACGTGAGTATGACCTCCAATACCAGTGGTCTTCAACCTGCGGACCTCTAGATGTTGCAAAACTACAACTTCCAGCATGCCCGGACAGCCATGCTTGTAGTTTTGCAACATCTGGAGGTCCACAGGTTGTAGATCACTGTCCTATACTTTACATTGCACGGATCCCTCAACATACGATGGTTTCAACAAACGATGGTTCATTTGGAACGGATTACCATCGTATGTTGAGGGGCCACTGTATAAAAATGATTCTGATTCCTTGTGTCTAACCGTTCTTGAAAAAATCCCATAAGATCATTCGAATTGATTTCAACGATTAATTAATCGTGAATCCTTCCGGATTCCCAAACTGGACACATTAGTCCCTCAGGGACTTAATGAAACAATTGAAAATGTACGTTAAATAAGATCCTGTTCTCTTTGTACACGCCGCAGTATTGTGATATACATGAATGGAGTGTTTCTTAGATATATATGTGTGGGTGTGTATATATATATATATATATGTGTGTGTGTGTGTGTGTGTGTGTATATATGTGTATATATGTATATATATATATATATATATCTATGCATTAGAACCTATGGAGATGTGTATATTGTTTCCTATCGATGTTTTTAAGTGAGATGCATGTGGATATATGCCGCCCTTCTCCTGTTTTATAATGATAAAATTTTCCCCCAAAAAACTTTTTTGGATCAAAGTTGTTACATACATTGGTGCGTATTATCCTGTATGTACATATTCACACTCAGTAGACATTACCGTATTGTGATTTTTAGGTTTCTCGTTTTGATCGGTTCATATACACACATGCATTCTCACCATTGCATTGAATTTATAACTATATTTATGACCATGTTGCGTTCATGCTGGTATATGTCCAGATAAAGTATTGTTATTGTTAGTAGTTGAATCTGCTTTTTCCAAACCAGCAATTTTAGAAGTTAATTTTATTTTGTATGTGAAAGGGTTAATTTCCCATGTATATAAGACTCATGCCTGATGAAACCACGCAAGTGCGGTGAAACGTGTTGCATCCTTACCCAATAAACCGTTCTTACCTTACCTGTTGTGCCTGTTCCGATCAGTGCCGTTGAACCCCGCTCCATCCTATGAAGTCGCCTGCTCAATAGGTCTTAGGTTAGAGCAGGCTGGAGGGCACCCAGGGGGTATAGCATTGACACCAACAGGCTGGAGGGGACGAGTAGGTATAGCATTGAGACCACCAGGCTGGAGGGTACCCAGGGGGTATAGCATTGAGACCAACAGGCTGGAGGGTCGAGTAGGTATAGCATTGAGACCAGCAGGCTGGAGGGGACGAGTAGGTATAGCATTGAGACCAGCAGGCTGGAGGGGACGAGTAGGTATAGCATTGAGACCAACAGGCTGGAGGGGACGAGTAGGTATAGCATTGAGACCAGCAGGCTGGAGGGGACGAGTAGGTATAGCATTGAGACCAACAGGCTGGAGGGGACGAGTAGGTATAGCATTGAGACCACCAGGCTGGAGGGCACCCAGGGGGTATAACATTGAGACCAACAGGCTGGAGGGTCGAGTAGGTATAGCATTGAGATCAGCAGGCTGGAGGGGACGAGTAGGTATAGCATTGAGATCAGCAGGCTGGAGGGGACGAGTAGGTATAGCATTGAGACCAGCAGGCTGGAGGGCACCCAGGGGGTATAGCATTGAGACCAGCAGGCTGAAGGGGACGAGTAGGTATAGCATTGAGATCAGCAGGCTGGAGGGCACCCAGGGGGTATAGCATTGAAACCAACAGGCTGGAGGGTCGAGTAGGTATAGCATTGAGACCAGCAGGCTGGAGGGGACGGGTAGGTATAGCATTGAGACCAACAGGCTGGAGGGGACGAGTAGGTATAGCATTGAGACCAACAGGCTGGAGGGCACCCAGGGGGTATAGCATTGAGACCAGCAGGCTGGAGGGGACGAGTAGGTATAGCATTGAGACCAACAGGCTGGAGGGGACGAGTAGGTATAGCATTGAGACTAGCAGGCTGGAGGGGACGAGTAGGTATAGCATTGAGACTAGCAGGCTGGAGGGGACGAGTAGGTATAGCATTGAGACCAACAGGCTGGAGGGGACGAGTAGGTATAGCATTGAGACCAACAGGCTGGAGGGGACCCAGGGGGTATAGCATTGAGACCAGCAGGCTGGAGGGTCGAGTAGGTATAGCATTGAGACCAGCAGGCTGGAGGGTACCCAGGGGGTATAGCATTGACACCAACAGGCTGGAGGGGACGAATAGGTATAGCATTGAGACCAGCAGGCTGGAGGGTACCCAGGGGGTATAGCATTGACACCAACAGGCTGGAGGGGACCCAGGGGGTATAGCATTGAGACCAACAGGCTGGAGGGTCGAGTAGGTATAGCATTGAGATCAGCAGGCTGGAGGGCACCAAGGGGGTTTAGCATTGAGACCAACAGGCTGGAGGGTCGAGTAGGTATAGCATTGAGACCAACAGGCTGGAGGGGACGAGTAGGTATAGCATTGAGACCAACAGGCTGGAGGGCACCCAGGGGGTATAGCATTGAGACCAGCAGGCTGGAGGGCACCCAGGGGGTATAGCATTGAGACCAGCAGGCTGGAGGGCACCCAGAGGGTATAGCATTGAGACCAGCAGGCTGGAGGGCACCCAGAGGGTATAGCATTGAGACCAGCAGGCTGGAGGGCACCCAGGGGGTATAGCATTGAGACCAGCAGGCTGGAGGGGACCCAGGGGGTATAGCATTGAGACCAGCAGGCTGGAGGGGACCCAGGGGGTATAGCATTGAGACCAGCAGGCTGGAGGGTCGAGTAGGTATAGCATTGAGACCAACAGGCTGGAGCGCACACAGCTTCTCCCAGGAGTTTGGCCTTGAGGGCAGCAAGTTAGAGGGCTTTAACCAGTAAGTTGAAGGGCATTGGCCATGTGGCCAAAAGGTTGGGGGGCTTTGCACTTTGGGCCGGCAGGTTGGAGTGCTTTAGCCATGGAGCCAGCAGGTCGGATGGTTTGGCCATGGGGTCAGCAGATTGGATGGCTTTGGCAGTGGAGCTGGTGGTGTTTGCCATTTGCACAGTTTGGCTATGGTGTCAGAAGCCCCCATGTATCTGTTAGTACCGTCCTCTTTAGTCCTGTAGAGATCATCCAGTGAAGTCCTGGCATTGACCCTTCATTCATCTGAGACCTCCCCCCACCCTCCTTGTTTGGACATTTGTTTCCAATTGTAGACACTTCCTTCCTACCTCAATCTGCCACCGTTCATTACCAGGCCAAACTTATTTTTAATATCCGCAGTAAAATCCGGCATCCAGTCTGAAGTGGAGCGACTTAATCCATCCTCCTCCGCCTAAGACCGGACTTAAGTACCAGGCCCGGGAACTGAGACTTCTTAAGATCAGGAAATGAGACTTCTGCTCGGAGGGTCGGCATCTGAGGAACTAAACCCACGAGGGCTCCATATCTTCTGATAAGTTGATAGTCGCCATGCTAAGACCAGACGGGGGATGAAAGTGGCGACTTTATCCTCTCTGTACATGGTCTGGCGGTGGGGTTTGTGTGTGGGAGGGGGGGGGATGGGGACCTATCTTTGCCGCTGTTCACCGCAGTTGTCCCGTAGAGTCCATTGACCACCAGAATTAGTCTCTGGTGAACATCACAAGTCCATGGTCTCCTGTCTCACCCGGCCGTCACTGCCTGTCTTATGCCAGAGGTGGATAAAGTGCAGCCGTCGCACACATCTCTTGAAATTCTTGATAGTTTGTTACAGTGTATCGAGTCCACCAAATACTGGAAACAGTAGCAAACCCTCAGCTGTGAAACGTATTGGGGACCCATGCACAGAATCTCTACAGATCTGCATTGCAGACCTTTGAAAGTCAGCAATGGGGCACTTGGGTGATGATGTCACTCCTCATTCAACAATGGGCGGCACGGGCGATGACATCACTTCTTTATGACATCATAGGTTGCCCCTTATGTCTGGAAGCTTTAAAGGGTACCTGCAAGTTCACGATGCGTGTGCCATGGCCTGGCCCTTTAAGGACACCAGTGGACCACATGGGTGATGATGTCACTCGCCTATGATGTCATAGGTGCCCAATTGTGACGACATTGAGGTCCTAAAGACGCCTGGGTGATGACATCATTCTTTTATGACCACATAGGTTTCCCATAATGATGTCATAGGAGGTCATAAAGCCAATGGCTGTCTGGTCATGCTTGGAGTTGTAGTTTTGCAACAGATGGCGGGCCACTACCTTAACGGTTGGCACTGCAGGTTCATGATGCACTGGATTATTTCTAGCTACGCAGTTCTCCTCTGGGGTCTTGGTGGCCTCATTAGTCGCCCTCCTTTTTGTGGTCTTGATGGCCCCATTAGGTGCAGTCCTCTTCTGGGGTCTTGGTGGCCCCATTAGGTGCAGTTCTCTTCTGGGGTCTTGGTGGCCCCATTAGGTGCAGCCCTCTTCTGGGGTCTTGGGAACCCAGCTTTCCACATCTCCTGAGCCAGTCGTAACAATGTACTAGGAAGCCGCCTGGCCTATAGAAATGTGCAGAGCACGGTGCAGCCATCCGTGAGGCCTGGCCTGGCCCCGGCTCTCCAGGATCATCCCTTTGAGCAAACAGAGATATTTCGGCTCTTCAGGACAAATGAGGCGCAACGCTTTTCATCTTCTCAGAGGAAATGTGCTGAGCGCCAGCGAACAAGGAAGAAGCGCATGAGCAGTCCCGGTGTGTGGGGAACGGGGACAAGAGACCAAAGACATTCCTATGAACTGCATCAACACCTGCCAATATGTCTAATCCCCCAGTAATCAGCACTGTAATTGTGGTCCATCCACAGTGTTCCTACATGATACTTAGCTAAATAATTATGCCATATAGTACTGTAATACATCCACACAGTGGCTACATAATGCTGATATAAATAATAGTGCCATATAGTACTGTAATACATCCACACAGTGGCTACATAATGCTGATATAAATAATAGTGCCATCTAGAACTATAATACATCCACACAGTGACTACATAATGCTGATATAAATAATAGTGCCATATAGTACTGTAATACATCCACACAGTGACTACATAATGCTGATATAAATAATAGTGCCATCTAGAACTATAATACATCCACACAGTGACTACATAATGCTGATATAAATAATAGTGCCATATAGTACTGTAATACATCCACACAGTGGCTACATAATGCTGATATAAATAATAGTGCCATATAGTACTGTAATACATCCACACAGTGGCTACATAATGCTGATATAAATAATAGTGCCATCTAGAACTATAATACATCCACACAGTGACTACATAATGCTGATATAAATAATAGTGCCATATAGTACTGTAATACATCCACACAGTGACTACATAATGCTGATATAAATAATAGTGACATCTAGTACTATAATACACTACTGATATCAATAACAGTGCTATATAACACCACCATACAGTGACTTCATAATGCTGACATGAATTGTACCATATAATGCTATAATACCACCATACAGAGCCCATATAATGATATAATAGTGCCATATAGTGCTATACTACCATACAGTGCCTACATAATACTGTATGGAGCTATTTGTTAGCATCGTGTAGTCACTGGTCGTGTTATAGCACTGTAGAACACTATTATTTGTGTCAATATTATGTAGTCACTATGTGGTGGTATAATAGCATTATGTAATGTTTTCATTTATATCAGTATTATGTAGGCACTTTGTGGTGCTTTTATAGCACTACATGGCACTATTATATATGTCATAGGCACTGTATGGTGGTAGTAAAGTATTATATGGCACTATTATGCCAGTTTTACATAGGGGGTCTCTATGGTGGTATAAATAATAGTGCTATGTATGGTTATAATATCATTATTATGAAGTCACTGTGCGTGTTGGTGTTGTAGCACTTTGTCAGTATTATATAGGTACTGTATGGTAGTATTATAGCACTATATGGCACTATTATATAGGTTCTGTATGGTGGAATTATAGCACTATATGGCACTATTATATAAGTTCTGTATGGTGGAATTATAGCACTATATGGCACTATTATATAGGTTCTGTATGGTGGTAGTATGGCATTATATGGCACTATTTATCACTATTATATAGGTATTGTATGGTGGTAGTATAGCACCATATGGCACTATTATATAGGTTCTGTATTTTCGTAGTATAGCATTATATGGCACTATCACTATTATATAGGTATTGTACGGTGGTATTATAGCATTATATGGTGCTATTATTTATCACTATTATTTAGGTATTGTATGGTGGTATTATAGCATTATGGTGCTATTATTAGTATTATATAGGTACTGTATAGTAGTATTATAGCTTTATATGACTATTATATAGGTAGTGTATGGTGGTATATAATTATATGGTGCTATTATTAGTATTATATAGGTACTGTATAGTAGTATTATAGCTTTATATGGCACTATTTATCACTATTATATAGGTAGTGTATGGTGGTATTATATCATTATATGGTGCTATTATTAGTATTATGTAGGTACTGTATAGTAGTATTATAGCTTTATATGGTACTATTATTAGTATTATATAGGTACTGTATAGTAGTATTATAGCTTTATATGGTGCTATTATTAGTATTATATAGGTACTGTATAGTAGTATTATAGCTTTATATGGTACTATTATTAGTATTATATAGGTACTGTATAGTAGTATTATAGCTTTATATGGTGCTATTATTAGTATTATATAGGTACTGTATAGTAGTATTATAGCTTTATATGGCACTATTTATCACTATTATATAGGTACTGTATGGTGGTATTATAGCATTATATGGTGCTATTATTTATCAGTATTATATAGGTACTGTATGGTGGTATTATAGCATTATATGGTGCTATTATTTCACTATTATATAGGTATTGTATGGTGGTATTATAGCATTATAAGGTGCTATTATTTATCAGTATTATATAGGTACTGTATGGTGGTATTATAGCATTATATGGTGCTATTTATCACTATTATATAGGTACTGTATGGTGGTATTATAGCATTATAAGGTGCTATTATTTATCACTATTACCGTATATACTCGAGTATAAGCCGACCCGAGTAGAAGCCGAGACCCCTAATTTCAACCCAAAATCCCAGGAAAAGTTATTGACTAGAGTATAAGCCTAGGGTGGGAAATACATCATCCCCCCCCCTGTCATCATCCAGACCCGTCATTAACATCCTCATCATCATCACCGCCTGTCATCATCCAGAACCTCATCATCATCACCTGTCATCATCCCCTTGTCATCATCCCACACATCCCCCCCCTTCATCATCCCCTTGTCATCATCCCCACCCCCCTTCATCATCCCCTTGTCATCATCCCCACCCCCCTTCATAATCTCCTTGTCATCCTCCCCACCCCCCTTCATCATCTCCTTGTAATCATCCCACACACACCCCTTCATCATCCCCTTGTCATCATCCCCACCCCCCTTCATCATCCCCTTGTAATCATCCCACCCCCCCCCCCTTTCATCATCCCCTTGTCATCATCCCACACCCCCCCTTCATCATCCCACACCCCCCCTTCATCATCCTCTTGTCATCATCCCACACCCCCCCCCCCTTTATCATCCTCTTCTCATCATCCGCCCTCAGTGGTCTTCAACCTGCGGACCTCCAGAGGTTTCAAAACTACAACTCCCAGCAAGCCCGGGCAGCCATCGGCTGTCCGGGCTGGCTGGGAGTTGAAGTTTTGAAACCTCCGGAGGTCCGCAGGTTTCCTTTAGTTCTGTACAGTACTCACCTCCGCTCGGCGCTGATCCGGTGCTGCAGGACTGTCCGGAGAGGAGGTGGTCCGGTGGGATAGTGGTTCCGGGCTGCTATCTTCACCGGGGGCGCCTCTTCTCCGCGCTGCGGGCCCGGAATAGAGGCGTTGCCTTGACAATGACGCAGAAGTACGTTGGCAATGAACGTACCTCTGCGTCGTTGTCAAGGCAACGTGACTATTCTGGGGCCGGGCCCGAAGCGCTTAGAAGAGGCCTCCCCGGTGAAGATAGCAGCCCGGAACCACTATCCCACCGGACCACCTCCTCTCCGGACAGTCCTGCAGCACCGGACCAGCGCCGAGCGGAGGTGAGTACTTACAGAACTAAAGGGGGTGAGAGGGGGCTGGATGATGTCGAAGGCCGCAGTGGTCTTCAACCTGCGGACCTCCGGAGGTTTCAAAACTACAACTCCCAGCAAGCCCGGACAGCCGATGGCTGCCCGGGCTTGCTGGGAGTTGTAGTTTTGAAACCTCTGGAGGTCCGCAGGTTGAAGACCACTGCGGGTGGAGTGTTCACTCGAGTATAAGCCGAGGGGGGGTGTTTTCAGCACGAAAAATCGTGCTGAAAAACTCGGCTTATACTCGAGTATATACGGTATATAGGTATTGCATGGTGGTATTATAGCATTATATGGTGCTATTTATCAGTATTATATAGGTACTGTATGGTGGTATTATAGCATTATATGGTGCTATTTATCAGTATTATATAGGTACTGTATGGTGGTATTATAGCATTATATGGTGCTATTTATCAGTATTATATAGGTACTGTATGGTGGTATTATAGCATTATATGGTGCTATTTATCAGTATTATATAGGTACTGTATGGTGGTATTATAGCATTATATGGTGCTATTTATCAGTATTATATAGGTACTGTATGGTGGTATTATAGCATTATATGGTGCTATTTATCAGTATTATATAGGTACTGTATGGTGGTATTATAGCATTATATGGTGCTATTTATCAGTATTATATAGGTACTGTATGGTGGTATTAGCATTATATGGTGCTATTATTTATCAGTATTATATTGGTTCTGTATAGTAGTATTATAACATTATAAGGTGCTATTATTTATCACTATTATATAGGTACTGTATGGTGGTATTATAGCATTATATGGTGCTATTATTTATCACTATTATATCAGTTCTGTATAGTAGTATTATAGTATATGGCACTATCACTATTCTATAGGTACTGTATGGTGGTATTATAGCATTATATGGTGCTATTATTTATCACTATTATATCAGTTCTGTATAGTAGTATTATAACATTATAAGGTGCTATTATTTATCACTATTCTATAGGTACTGTATGGTGGTATTATAGCATTATATGGTGCTATTATTTATCACTATTATATTGGTTCTGTATAGTAGTATTATAGCACTATTATTTGCACAGGCACTAATCCCAGGATCCTCTGCAGACCATACTTCAGCCTGACACACTGATGGACATACAGGGTGGAGAAGTGAACCCCCTCCTGGCGGTCAGCCGCGGTCTAGTGCGCAGTTTTCCCCTCACATGTGCGGTTCCTGCGGCTCTGTATATACTGTGTTCTGATCTCTGCAGAGCAGATGTTGACAATTACGAAGGGGAACAGAGGCGGCTCTGTGGTCGTCCGGCCGGGCCGGCTGCACGTGGGGCGAATGAGACTCAAGGCGGTAACTGCTTCCTGTCAGCACGGCCGGGTGACAGCGCTACAAGATGGGGCCCGCACACTGTAACAAAGTCACCTCTGTGATCCCTCACCCCCTGCTCCTTAAAAATAAATCAAGAAAAGGTGGATGGATTAACCCCTTAAGCATCTCCAGTGCGCCAAAGACTCTGATGAAGTATGTAAGGTCTCTGTATAGATCACTTGCCTATTGCAGGGGCCTATGGGCTCCGAATGCTTGTATATAGCATTTTACTAGACAGACTATACAGGTGTCACTCCTATATCAATAGGGCCAAATAGTGTATAATACCACCATACAGTGCCTGTATAATAATTACATAAATGATAGTGCTATAATACCACCATACAGTGCCTGTATAATACTTATATAAATAATAGTACCATATAGTGCTATAAGACCACCATACAGTGACTGTATAATGCTTATGTAAATAGTGCCATATAGTGCTATAATACCACCATACAGTGCCTATATAATAGTGCCATATTGTGCTATAATACATCCACACAGTGCCCACTATAACATTCAGAATAGTGCCATAATACCGCCAAACACTGCATATATAATAATTATTTAAATAGTTCTATAATACCACCATACAGTACCTATAATACTAACATATAGAAGAGTGCCATATAGTGCTACAATAGCACCATACAGTGTCTGTATAAGACTTCTGAAAATAATAGTGCTATATAGTACTATAATACACCCACACAGTCTGTAATACTAACAGACATAGTGCTATAATACCACCATACAGTACCTACATAATGCTGATATAAATAGTGCTATACCACCAGAATACCTATATAATACCGATGAAAATAGTGCCATATAGTGCTAGAATATCACCATACAGTGCCTATACTGATGTACAGAAGTGTCATATAGTGCTATACCACTATACAGTGCCTACATAATGCTGATATATATATATATATATATATATATATATATATATATATAGTGCTGTACCATCAGAGTACCTATATAATACTGATGTAAATGGTGCCATATAGTGCTAGAATATCACCATACAGTGCCTATACTGATGTACAGAAGTGTCATATAGTGCTATACCACTATACAGTGCCTACATAATGCTGATATATATATAGTGCTACACCATCAGAGTACCTATACAATACCGATGTTAATAGTGCCATATAGTGCTAGAATGCCACCATACAGTGCCTATAATACTAATGTACAGAAAAGTGTCATATAGTGCTATAATACGCCATACACTGCATATATAATACTTATGTAAATAATAGTGCTATAATACCACCATACAGAATCTATGATACTAACATATAGAATAGTGCCATATAGTGCTACAATAGCACCATACAGTGTCTGTATAAGACTATTGTAAATAATAGTGCTATAATACATCCACACAGTGTCTACATAATGCTGATACTAATATTAGTGCTATATCACCAAAGAGTATCTATATAATACTGGTGTAAATAGTGCCATATAGTGCTATATAGTTCCATATAGTGCTATATAGTTCCATATAGTGCTAGAATACCACCATATAGTGCATATATAATACTGATAACTATTAGTGTTATAGGCAATGTATGACGACATATTAGTACTAATATACAGAATAATGCCTTATAGTGCCTTAATACCACCATACAGTGCTTTAATACTACCATACAGTGCCTATATAATACTGATTTAAATTATAGTGCCATATAGCCCTATAATACTATACAGTGCTTATATAATACTTACATACAAAATAGTGCCATATAGTGTTATAATACCGCCATACAGTGCTGAACACTGCTTCCGCTGTAGGACGCAATGGGTCATTATATAGGATGGCGAGTGATTTGCGTGTGTTTATGAGAAGACGTTGGGTGGTCTCTGTGAAGACGTCTTGGATGAGGCCACTTGACTTGTCAGGGTCAAAGGTCGCCTGTTACGCCTGAGGTTGTATGACCCTGATCAGCGGCGGTGACATTCTCATTGAGTGGCTTTTAGTCTGAGGGTCTGCTGTTTACTATTCCAGCGTTGTGCCTCCAGCTGTTGCAAAACTTCAACTCTCAGCATGTCTGGACAGCCAACGGCTGTCCGGGCATGCTGGGAGTTGTAGTTTTGCAACAGCTGCAGGCACACTGGTTGGGAAACACTGATATAACTAATAGTATAGACTCTGTACACCATATAAATTGCGTTGTTATATAGACTTTTCTGAGATTTGGCCTGTCAGTGGTTACTGTGTTTCTCCTGTTTTATTCATGAATCAGGAAGCTCAGGATGAGCAATACTGAGAACTCCCCTAAGACAGAAGAGAAGGTCAAGTCCTCGGAGCACATCCCCCCCTCCTTAATATGCGTGACTAATAAAAAGAAAAAAATGTAGAAATCCGTCCTTCCTTTATAGAGTTGCCCCATAATGGTCTTTTTTTGGGTAATGGGAAGTATATTTGCAGCTGTTTTGTCTGAAAGAGGAAGAGCCGGAGTGACTGTGGTTTGTTAATCAGCTTACGTGATAATGGAAAGTCCCCCAACCAGGAGTCCCGAAATATGCACTGCGGGGGTCAGGGATTGGGCTGAGGGTAATAATAATAATAATTTATTTATATAGCGCCTACAGATTCCGCAGGATAATGACACTTGGGGTACAGGATGATGTTAATCGGGGTACAGGATGATGTTAATCGGGGTACAGGATGATGACACTCGGGGTACAGGATGATGACACTCGGGGTACAGGATGATGACACTCGGGGTACAGGATGATGACACTCGGGGTACAGGATGATGACACTCGGGGTACAGGATGATGTTAATCGGGGTACAGGATGATGTTAATCGGGGTACAGGATGATGACACTCGGGGTACAGGATGATGACACTCGGGGTACAGGATGATGACACTCGGGGTACAGGATGATGACACTCGGGGTACAGGATGATGACACTCGGGGTACAGGATGATGACACTCGGGGTACAGGATGATGACACTCGGGGTACAGGATGATGACACTGGGGGTACAGGATGATGACACTGGGGGTACAGGATGATCACTCGGGGTACAGGATGATGACACTTGGGGTACAGTCCTTGTTGCTGTATCTAAGCCTCTCTTGTGTGATACACTCTCTGGGGCTCTTTTTATGAGCGGAGCTGATGTGACATTTCCCAGCATTGCTCGGAGTTCTCATTATACAGATGTCGCCGGGGCCAAGTTTCCTTCCATAATTGTCAGATTCTTCCCTATACAGCAGTGGTCTCAAACTGTGGCCCTCCAAATGTTGCAAAACTTCAACTCCCAGCATGCCCGGACAGCCAACGGCTGTCCGGGCATGCTGGGAGTTGTAGTTTTGCAATAGCTGGAGGAACACTGCTTTGTGAAACACTGGTATAAATTGTTAGCCTAAGATGTGAGGCGTTGTGATTGGCCAGAGAAGTAAGGGAGGAATTATCAGTGCGTGTACTACTGGCTAACATCTTAGCTCTGGTGTTGTATGCTGGGAGTTGAAGTTTTGCAACATCTGGAGGGCCACAGTTGGAGCCCACTGCTATAAAGTCTCGGAGATTGTCCCTGGTTCTTCTACAATTCTTTCACATTCTGTAGATGTTGCGACCAGGATATGATGTCCGCCCGGGGATGGTATCCAACTTCCCTTCAGCTCCTCGTACGGATCCATCATGAATATAATTCTAGGACCTCACTGAGGTCTGACACCATCACAAGAAGGACCGCAATCCCTTATCTACAGAAGGAGCCAAGAAGGTTTTTGCTAATTTGACTCCTCGGCCTCGTATAATCTATAACACAATAGGGCTGTTGTTAAGGGAGGACTCCGGGGCCACATGAACACTGCCGGATCCGCTACTAATGTTGGTTTATGAGATGTTGCTCTTTTAAAATCCTAATGAATGAGGAAATGAAATGTTACATAAAGAAGGAAATGTGGACATGAGCGCAGATCTGAATATTACAGAACAGTGTCATGTACTGGAAGTATGAGGCATGGGGCACTACCAGTGGAGGGACGAGATACAATCATTAGAGAGATAAGGCACCATCAGTAGAGGGATGCAGCACCATCTATGGAGAGATGAGGCACTATCAGTAGGGGGGGATGTAGCACCATTAGTAGAGGAATGAGGCACCATCATTAGAGGGTTGATGCCTCATCAGTGGAGAAATGAGGCACCATCAGTGGAGGGACCATCAGTAGTGGGATGAAGCACAATCAGTGGAGGGACAAGATACATTCATTAGAGAGATTAGGCACCATCAGTAGAGGGATGCAGCACCATCTATGGAGAGATGAGGCACTATGAGTTGGGGGGATGTAGCACCATCAGTGGAGGGAAAGGGCACCATCATTAGAGGGACGAAGCCTCATCAGTGGAGAAATGAGGCACCACAAGTGGAGGGACCATCAGTATAGGGATGAAGCACCATCAGTGGAGGGGGATGGGGCACCATCAGTGGTGGGACAAGGCACCATTAGTAGAGGAATGGGGCACTTGTATACTGAATAAGGTTGCTATACACCAGCGTTGGATTGGATCTCCTTATGTCCACCTTGCCATAATCGTGTCTCTCCTCATGGTATGCCAGAGTTGTGATGGTTCCCTTTCTGAAGCTTCATCCGTGCAGTAGTGGCACCATTATAGGAAGTCCTGAGTAGGAGATTGTGTTGTACGAGTGACCTCCTGAGCACGTTTCTTCACATTCTACTGATGCTTAGTTGGGACTGAGGTCTAACCTTGTGGTCAGTGACTGTGCCGCTGACCAGACAGTGCTGTGTGTAGTGTGTCCTTGCCTGTTTAAATCCTGCTCAAGGGGATTTATGGGGCCATTAAATATTAGAACTAAACATACCAGACCCCAAGGTGCTCATAAAAGGTCACAGCAAGGGTCAGATAAACAAAAACTTATAGCACCTTATCAGGGACACCAAGATATACACGGAGAGGACACCAGGGATGACATGTCAGAGTGTACCAAGGTGTCAAAGAAAAGGAATATGCCAGAGGAGGACCATAGACCACACGAGAGACTTATCTGAGAAACACCAAAGACTATGCTGAGGACACAAAGATGACATGGTGAAATGTGTCCAAGAAAAGAAATCAACCAAGTGCGATACTAGAGACTGCATCAAGAATAGACGAGACACTTAGAGGACCCCAAAGATGACATGCTTAAGTGTCACAATGTGCCCAAAAAAAGAAATGACATGAGGGACACCAGAGACCAATCAGAGAGGAATACCAGAGACTATGCCAAGAAGGACACCAAAGATGACATGTTGAAGTGTACCAAGGTGTCCAAGAAAAGAAACCGGAGAGACAACTATGGAATTGACACCAGAGAGTACGCTGGGAGGAATGTCAAGACCAACAATAAGGGAAAAGGTATGTGAAAGACTACAAGAAGGGCATCAAAGAGTATGTCGAGAGAGACGCCAAAAAATATGCAATGAGGTGCACTAAAGACTATACCATATGGCACCCCAACAACTATACGAAGATGTGCGCCAAAGACTATACCAAGAGGTGCACCAAAGACCATACCAAGAGGTCTGCCAAAGACCATATCAAGAGGTGCCCCAACAACTATACCAAGACATGCCCCAAAGACTATACCAAGAGGTCTACAAAAGACTACATCAAGAGGAGCGCCAAAGACTATGCCATGAGTTGCCCCAACATTTATACCAAGAGCTCTACCATAGACAATACCGAGAGGTCCCCCAACGTCTATACCAAGAGGTCTACCAAAGACTGCACCAAGACATGCCCCAACAACTATACCAAGAGGTGCGCCAAAGAATTAGTGCTCTTCCGAACATCAATCTCCATTCCACTGTTCTGTACATTGGTGACCTGTGGTATATTCTTATGTACAATGTGGGGATGGGCTGAGGAAAAGCTGGCGATCCTTTACCCGTACGCGGGCAGTGTGACAGGAGGGAGTAGGAAGGTGGAGCAGAGTTTAGATTAGTGGTGGAGCAGAAATTACTCACAATTCTATAAATACATTCAACCATTTCCTTCAGAAGAACCAGAAATATGAAGACTAATCTTCAAACAGAACATGGCTTGTTCTCCGCAGGGCGATGTATGACAGACGTGTGTGGCATTAACCCCTCCAGCTCTGTACATGCCACTTATTTGTAATGCTGTCTACTGAGCTGGTGTTTCTAAGCCTATCATGTGTGATACTGTCTGCTGAGTGTTTTGGAGCGGTGTGTGGTGTGTCACTGTGCAGTCATCGCTGGGTTGGCGGAGAGGATTCTGGAGTGGCTGCGTATCCTGTTGTTGGTGCCGGCGCTGTGCCAGGCCTCCTGAACCAGGTGCAGGTGTGTGCTGACCCGCTGAGGTTTGCTGCATGGTCCAGCTTTGTGAAAGTGAAAGCCGAGGATCAACAGGATGTGAGGGGGGTGCGTTATATCTCTGATTATCACAAGGAAAACTTCCTGCACTCAAGACAATGGGCTTGGGGGCTGCTGCTGCTTTAACCCTTCAGATGCTTCACCTCATGTTCCCCCAGCATCAGCATCGGTGACTGTAGGAGAGCAATGATGCATCTGTTGTCAAAGGAGAACGAAGGTCTGTCCGTTGCTGTAGGAGAGCAGTGGTCCTTTTTTTCTCAATGTAGGAGTGTGGAGGCGCAGTGGTCATTCTGTCACTGTAGAAGAGTGGTGGTCTTTTATAAATGTAGGGGAGCAGAGGTCTTTTCGTAAATGTAGAAAATCGTTGGTCCTTCTGTGATTGTAGGAGAGCGGCGGTCCTTCCGTCATTGTAGGAGAGCAGGGGTCCTTCTTTCATTGCAGGAGAGCTTTGGTCCTTCCAAAATTGTAGTAGATCAGCAGTCCTTGTAGGAGAGCCGTGGTCCTTCCGTCATTGTAGGAGAGAGGGGGACCTTCCGTCATTGTAGGAGAGAGGGGGACCTTCCATCATTGTAGGAGAGCGGCGGTCCTTCCGTAATTGTAGGAGAGTGGCAGTCCTTCCGTCATTGTAGGAGAGCGCAGTCCTTCCGCCATTGTTGGAGAGCGGCTGTCCTTCCGTCGTTGTTGGAGAGCGGCTGTCCTTCCGTCATAGTTGGAGAGCGGCTGTCCTTCCGTCATTGTAGGAGAGCGGTGGTCCTTCCGGTATTGTAGGAGAGTGGTGGTCCTTCTGTCATTGTAGGAGAGTGGGGGTCCTTCTGTCATTGTAGGAGAGTGGGGGTCCTTCTGTCATTGTAAGAGAGCGGCGTTCCTTCCATCATTGTTGGAGAGCGGCGTTCCTTCCGTCATTGTTGGAGAGCGGCTGTCCTTCCATCATTGTTGGAGAGCGGCGATCATTCCGTCATTGTTGGAGAGCGGCGGTCCTTCCGGTATTGTAGGAGAGTGGTGGTCCTTCTGTCATTGTAGGAGAGCGGCGGTCCTTCTGTCATTGTAGGAGAGCGGCAGTCCTTCTGTCATTGTAGGAGAGCGGCGTTCCTTCTGTCATTGTAGGAGAGCGGCGGTCCTTCTGTCATTGTAGGAGAGCGGCGGTCCTTCTGTCATTGTAGGAGAGCGGCAGTCCTTCTGTCATTGTAGGAGAGCGGCGGTCCTTCTGTCATTGTAGGAGAGCGGCGGTCCTTCCGTCATTGTAGGAGAGCGGCGGTCCTTCCGGTATTGTAGGAGAGTGGTGGTCCTTCTGTCATTGTAGGAGAGCGGCGGTCCTTCCGTCATTGTAGGAGAGCGGCGGTCCTTCTGTCATTGTTGGAGAGCGGCTGTCCTTCCATAATTGTTGTAGAGCGGCGGTCATTCTGTCATTGTTGGAGAGTGGCGGTCCTCCCGGTATTGTTGGAGAGCGGTGGTGCTTTTCTTAACTTGTGATGATGCTGGTTTCTATGTGGCAGATTTGTTGGTAAAATATTTGGCAAAGCTGTAAAATCTAAGGTTACAAAAGCAATGACGTTCACTCTTGACCACCCTCTCACAGTATCCGATAAAGAGTGCCCTGCAGTGAGGCAGAGACTGGGCACCTGTGTCCGGCAAAAAGTGCATGCAGGGATGGGGTTTACTGTAAGAACAGTGAGACTATGGAACTCTTTCCCGGAGGAAGTGGTCATAGTGAACATAATAAAAATCAGGGATGTGGAAATCCTATCGCCCGACGCCCGGGACAAGTAGTTTTGGGCGCCGGGCAGGTGAATTTTTCATAGATTTTGCCCTGTATCGGGCTAGCAGGGACAGACCGACTTTCCCCTTATTTTTCTTTAATGCCGGTGTGAGGTGCAGGAGCCGATGCAAGTCTGCAACTCACACCGGCGCTCAGAGTGTATGGAGGGGACGCTGGCGGCCCCCAGCTGATTTCAGTAGCCAGGGGCCGCTTCTCAAAACCGCCCCAGCCGGTGTGAGGGGATCTCGCCTCACCGCTCCTCCCCTCCACTCTCCGAAGTTTGCAGAAGCTAGAGCGGGGAGGAGCGAGACGGTCTGCAGGAGATGATTAAGCCACGCCCCCTCATCCCCCTCCCGGAGTATGGAGAGCGCAGCTCTGAATAATACAAGAAGACAGGGGGAGAATGAGGACATACACAGCTCCTCCCCTCCCCTGCTCTGTCTACACAGGACCTAATTCATCAGGGGGAGGTTTCAAGTCTTCACGGGGGAAAATACAGAGCAGGGAGAGGGGAGAGGACGTGTGTGAGGAGACATACTGCACGGGCTGGGGATTTCACCTCACACCGGCATGTATGTATGTATATGTATGTAATGTATGATTAGGGGGGTGTATCAGTGGCTGGTGTATGTATGATGTGTGCATATGTATGGTGTATGTGTCATGTGTATATATGATGTTGTCTGTATGATTTGTCTGTGTGATGTAATGCATGATATAGGGGGCAGCAGCAGCATATGTATGGTGTGAGTGTATGTGTGATGTGTGTGTATATATGATTGATGGGGGGGCAGCGGCGGGTGTATGTGTGATGTGTCTATGTATGATGTATATATGTTATGTATGATATAGGGGGCAGCAGCCCGGTGTATGTGTATAGATGATGTGTCTGTGTGATGTGTGTATGTAATGTATGATGTCGGGAGGCGGCAGCAGGTGTATGTATGATGTGTGAGGTGTGTGTATATATGATGTGTGTATGTAATGTATGATGTGGGGGGGGGGGGGTAGCGGCGGGTGTATGTATGATGTGTCTATGTATGATGTATGATATAGGGGGCAGTGGCCGGTGTATGTATATGTATATGTGTATGCTGCGGCCAGTTGTGCCATCTAATTTTTTTTATTTATTATTAGTGGCTTCTGGTCACCCGCACTAAATTGCACCCCCAGAATCCCACCCCCTTCATACTCGCCCACCGACCAAGAGCCCCACGGATGCACGCAAACACGCCCGAACCAAAACTACAACTCCCAGCATGTTGCACCATAACCTAAACTGTAGAACTATAAAGTGTAACCTGCTGGGAGTTGTAGTTTTGGTTCGGGTCAGCTGCAGAGCTATAGGCTGCATCAGGGCATGCTGGGTGTTGTAGTTACTAACTGCAATTCCCAGTATTCCTTGACACAGACTATGGCTCTGCAGCTGAAACAAAATAAAAAATACAACTCCCAGCATGTTACACAATAACCTTGACTGTACTATACAGTGCAACACCCACAGAACCATAGGCTGTATCAGGGCATGCTGGGAGTTGTAGTTATCTACTAACTAAATGCAACATAATGACGCATAAATTAAAGTAAATAAAATGCAGCACACAAACTGGTGAAGCAGAACCCCCCCCAGTAACACAGCGGCGCTCAGTGTTTTCCAATCAAGACTCTGTGTATAAGTCCATATGAAGACTGAAAAATAGTGATTAAAATATTTTAAGTGCGTATATATGTGAATAAGCCCCTTTCCTAATAAAAGTTCTAATAATTAATCGTTCCGATAAAAACTACAGATCACGGCACATATGATTACCCTCATACATCCCTGTATATGGAGAGATTGGAGTTATAGGGGTCAGATGGGGGGGCTATCTACAGCTCTCCCGCCGCTAATAGCCTGACATGCTGCGATCACCGTGGCCGCTATTAAACCATTAGATCACCACAGTCTAAGTTGACAGCAGTGTCTAAAGGGATCTTATATCCATCCCTGGTGGTCTAGTGGGGGGGGATCAGACTATTTTGGTGGAAATTATTTTATCTACCAGGACAAGTGGATTTTCTTGAGGGACAAGTAGATTGTGTTCCGCTTTAGTCCCTTGGACAAGTAGTTTTTTTTTTTTTTTTTTTTTTAATTTCCACACCCCAGTAAAAAAAAAAAATTCAAAAGAGGCCTGGATGTGTTTCTGGAGAGTAATAACATTACAGGTTATGGATAATAGATTTATAGGGACAGAATATCGATCCAGGGATTTATTCTGAGTCGGGAAGGAATTTTTCCTCTGTCACGGGGCAGCCTCATAAGGGTTTTTTGCCTTCTTTTGGATCAAAACAGTAGGGACAAAATAAGGTTTGAGGTTGAATTTGATTAACTCTGGTCTTTTTCCAACCTTAAAAGGGTACTCCGCCCCTAGACATCTTATCACCTATTCAAAGGATATGGGACGCCGGGTGCAGCAGGGAGATCGCGAGGGTCCCCAGTGGTGGGACCGCCACGGTCTCCCTGATGCACCCGGCGTTCGTTTAGAGCATCAGGTGCAGCGCTGGAGGCTTGTGACGTCACGGCCGCGCCCCGCTCGTGACTTCACCTTCATGCCTCCTCAATGCAAGTCTATGGGAGGGGGCGTCACGCCCCCTCCCATAGACTGGCATTGAGGGGGTATGGCCGTGACGTCAGGAGCCTCCGTCCTGCATCGCCAGTCATCCGGCACGGAGCGAAGTTCGCTCCGTGCACCGGATGTCTGGTATGGTGCAGCTTAGATCGCAGGGGTCCACAGCAGCAAGACCCCCATGAACAGACGTCTTATCCCCTATCCTTTTGATAGGGGATAAGATGTCTAGGGGCAGAGTACCCCTTTTAAGAACTGTGATAACGTGAGCGGGGATTCTCCCATGACGGGTACAGGCCATGGTGTCTCCATGAATAATGCCCTCTGGCATGCTTGAATAAGTGCACCATTTGAACTATATTTCTTGTGAATCAAAGAGGATCTGGGTAGTGGAAGTGAGTATAGTGAGAGGACGGCTCATCTAGTCCTGCTGGGATGATGCACGTGGTGGGCACTGCTTCATATGAGTGATATAACACAGTACAGCTGCAGGGCTCTTCAGCCTCCGTTATGTAACTCCCAACCCTCCTCCTTTAACACTCTGCATTGCTAAAGGCCCTGCTTATTCTGCTAGACAACCCCAAAAGATCAGCCCCCTCTTCACCTTTAATACTCTGTGCTACTGGAGCGGTCCTGCTTCTTCTACTATGTAACTCTTAGTTATATCCTACAAGATCAGCACACTCCTCTCCACTTTGACCCCCACCAGATCATAATTTTTTAGCTACTTCCTCTGCATACTCTTCTCCTGAAATACTCTGCCCTGTGGTTAGCATTGTGCTTTAAATCCTGTTGCACCAAGCATAGATGAGTATCTCGTATCTTCACTGCCATTTCCTGTGTTAAACCGACTCTTCCATCTGTTCACAGAAGAGTCATGAGTTTATCGTATCTCCTTCTACAAAGGAAAAAAAAAAGAGTTAAATATCCCCTGGAGGTAATACAGAGGGGTCCACTTTATCTGGCCAGTGTCTAGTGAGGGGCCCCCTTCTCCAGAAGACCACCTGAATCCATGAAAACCTGCTGTTGTGCCTTGATTTTAATAGGCTAAGTACATAAGTGGTTGCTATTAGGTAATACCTGCTGCTCCGCGGAGGCGGGCCTTACTCAGATATTGAAAGAAATTATCTAAACCAGAAAACGAATTCAGTCCAGTTTTCCTTTGGGTTACAAGAGCCAACATATGTGGTTTTTAATGTTTCATCTGTCTGTTTTGACTCAGTTCTTTTTCAGGAATAGTTGTCATAGCTCCGCCCCTGAGGAGTTCTCCATATCCTTACTAGAATGATACTAACAACTGCAACATATCTGCTGACGAAAGCAGAAACATATTTTCTCTCCACCCAAAAATCTCTCCTTACACAATCGTGTTTTTTGCTGATTTGCCAGTGACTCAGTGCTGTTTCTTAAGAGTTGAAATTTTTATTTCTTGCAAGATGGCATGACTTAAAAATAACAACCCAAAAACAGAACCCGTCCGGCCGAAATCACAAAGCGAGAAATCGGCGATACTATTAACTTATTAATCATCTCAAGAAGTTCCACAACTTTTGATTTGTACGTTTTTGTATTTTTAGTTCATAATTTCAGATCTCTGCTTCCTTTCAGTAAATGGAAACATTGTTCTACAGCCAGACGCTGAACAGATCGAAAGCTTCTCACAGCTGAGGGTTTGTTACAGCTGTATCCCGTCAGGACAATCCTCTGTGAGTTCAGTACATCAGAAACACAAATTTCTTCTTTGTTCTGATAGTTTTGTTACAATGGCCCTCATTTACTTTGCAAACTCGACTTGTTGCGCGCTAGAAATTCTGTCTGCGCCAGAATTTGCACCAGAATTGAAAAAACCCGAATAAATCTCCATTTTGCTAAGAAAACCCGAAAAAAGGGCGTGGCCGTCGGGAAGAGGGAGCATGTTCTCCGAAAAGGGACGTGTTCCCGACATTTTCACAAAAACCCAACATATTTACTAAGGTTTCCACAGAAAATGTGGTGGATTTGAGCTGAGGAAAACCCGACAGATCAGAGCATGTGTAAAAAAAAAAACCAAAGTGTAGGGAAAGTGGAAAATGTAGGGAAACCTTGGTAAATACTGTGGAAAATTGTAGGGAATTAAAATCCACAAAGAAACCTACACAACACTCTTAGTAAATAAAGGCCAATTTGTGAGTTTAGGTTTCCAAATTGTGCCCTTTACAGAGCACTGAAGACATCTACCATGCTATTGGCCTCTGCAAAAAAATCACAAGCAATAGGTAGGTGCCATTGGACCCTCCGAGAGTAGCTCCAGTGATTCTTTGAGTGATTACCAACCAGGGTGCCTCCAGCAATAATACAACTCCCAGAATGCAGGACTGCCAAAGTCTGGACCCTGGATTATAAGCCAGAAAAAGCCCCGCCCCTGAGGATCTCATAATTGCTCATCTTTGCTTAATTTTCCAGTTTGAGTTCTTGGGAGACTTGTATCCATCTATTGACAATTAGGTTACACATTATGTGGACTGTATACAGAACTCTCCAGATCACCTGAGCCTGGATTATCAGACAGGAAAAGCCCCGCCCCTGAGGATCTCATAATTGCTCATCAATGCTTAGTCTTACAGTTTCTGCCGGATTAATAGACTTGTTAATAGATGGATTACTATCCTGTAGTGTGTGAGGGTCGGGTGGTGATGAAACCCAACATTCATGTTCCGGGTGTGTGGTTAGGTGATACAGGAAGGATATGGGTCAGGTCGATGTCAGCCATGCGACAATCTGTGGTTATCTGCGCTGACGCACAAAGGTGTGACATTTACAGCCTTTTAAAGGGGTACTCCATCTCATTATACAGTCACGCATCTTTGATCCCTTTTAGAGGACCCCTATAGACTTCATGGGTTTATGGACTTATAAGACTCAACTTTTAATGTTTCAAGATCTCATTTGAACACAGAAGCTGTAAATACAGAATACTTCCCACATATGAGGTTTTGTTAAAGTTGTATTTAATCCTCTGTGTAGTAAATACATCAGCAGCACTAATTTGTTACAGTGTAGCAGTCTGGAGATCAGGTGGTTTAGCCTGCAGCCATGACCACTGTCAGCAAGGGCTCCAATCTACATGACCACTGTCAGCATGGGCACCAATCCACTATGACCACTGTCAGCAGTGGCACCAATCCATCATGACTACTGTCAGCAGGGGCACCAATCCACCATGACAACTATCAGCAAGAGCTTCAATCCACCATGACCACTGTCAGCAGGGACACCAATCCACCTTGACCACTTTCATCAGGGACACAAATCCACCATGAACACAGTCATCAGGGGCACCAATCCACCATGATCACTATCAGCAGGGACACCATTCCACATGGCCACTGTCAGCAGGGGCTCCAAACTACATAACCACTGTCATCAGGGACACCAATCCACAATGACCACAGAAGGTCACTACCATGTTGTTGTTTTGCACTGTTTCTCGCTTGTTGAGGCCGCTGCCATCAGTTGCTATTTATACACTTCCTCTTCCTCATTTATCAAAATGTCATTTTATATATAGTTCATTGCATGGGCGCCTCCCCCCATAGGCCACTTGTAGGGTCACCTCTAGCCACCGCTGGGTGCTGATTGCAAGCTTTTGTAGCAATGTTAGTGGTCTTACTCTAGATGGGGGGGGGCAGACTGACTTAGCACATGGTGAGTGTTCTTACATCACTGTATCAGCCTCGAGCATTTTGAGCCCTGATGACATCATCACATGCGTTGATCGCGGTCTTAGTAGTGGTGTAACATCACACCGTCTCGTGTTCCCCTCTAGACGAATCTTGTGTTTCCGTTGCCCGACCACATGAAAGCGTTTCCCCTGGGCGCTTCTTTGTGTTACAGAGCACAAGTCCAGTGAGTGACTTTGTCGCACGGATTAATAATTTCGCATTTTTTCCGCTCCTTGTGTTGAAAATTAAATATGATTGACAGAAGCCATGACAGTCTCATCTCCTCCATCCTCTTGGGGGGGGGGGGGGGGGGGGGGTGCCTGTCCTCCTCAGACATCTCAGATTTCGGACTCTGACTTGGCTCCGGACTGGAGAACAAGACGTAATGTTTTCACACTGTATCTCGTGCGGCCCTTGTGTCATTTGTCTCTGTGCGGCGCCCTGCGGTGAATGGGATCAGTCCTGCACGGTGGGCTCTAGGGCCCGGTCTGTAATCCATTCCCAGGTCCTCAGTCTCCAGGTTTGGCAGCGAGCTCTGCTCTGGGTCATGTCGGGGAGGGGGTTCTGCTTGTTGAGAAGAGATTTGTGACCCCTCAGAAGACTTTATGGATGGTTTGAAGATTAGGAATCACATGAGAAAGAAGAAAGTTTCTCCCACTGAGAAGCTCCTGTAGGTATCGCTTGTCCAAATGGATTGGGTTACATAGGGTACCGCGGCAAGATGAAAGTCTGTAGAGGCCCCAGCAAAACATTGTATGGGGTCCACTAGACCGACCACGGGAGGAGAGGAACAGGAGTGTGCCAAAATATGAGATTAATACTAGGATTGTGCTCATAAGTATCTATAGTAGACTGCTCAAAAAAAATAAAGTGAACACTTAAACAACACAATGTAACTCCAAGTCACTGACACTTGTGTGAAATCCCACTGTCCACTCAGGAAGAACACTGATTGACAATCAATTTCACATGGAACAGACAACAGGTGGAAATTATAGGCAATTAGCAAGACACCCCCAGTAAAGGAGTGGTTCTGCAGGTAATGACCACAGACCACTTCTCAGTTCCTATGCTTCCTGGCTGATGTTTTGGTCACTTTTGAATGCTGGTGGTGCTTTCATTCTAGTGGTAGCATGAGACGGAGTCTACAACCCACACAAGTGGCTCAGGTAGTGCAGCTCATCCAGGATGGCACATCAATGCGAGCTGTGGCAAGAAGGTTTGCTGTGTCTGTCAGCGTAGTGTCCAGAGCATGGAGGCGCTACCAGGAGACAGGCCAGTACATCAGGAGACATGGAGGAGGCCGTAAGAGGGCAACAACCCAGCAGCAGGACCGCTACCTCCGCCTAGAGCCCTGCAAAATGACCTCCAGCAGGTCACAAATGTGCATGTGTCCACTCAAACGGTCAGAAACAGACTCCATGAGGGTGGTATGAGGGCCCGACGTCCACAGGTGGGGGTTGTTCTTACAGCCCAACACCGTGCAGGACGTTTGGCATTTGCCAGAGAAAACCAAGATTGGCAAATTCACCACTGGCACCCTGTGCTCTTGACAAATGAAAGCAGGTTCACACTGAGCACATGTGACAGACGTGACAGAGTCTGGAGACGCCGTGGAAAATGTTCTGCTGCCTGCAACATCCTCCAGCATAACCGGTTTGGCGGTGGGTCAGTAATTGTGTAGGGTGGCATTTCTTTGGGGGGGGGGGGGGGGGCGCACAGCCCTCCATGTGCTTGCCAGAGGTAGCCTGACTGCCATTAGGTACCGAGATGAGACCCTTAGACCCCTTGTGAGACCATATGCTGGTGTGGTTGGCCCTGGGTTCCTCCTAATACAAGACAATGCTAGACCTTATGTGGCTGAAGTGTCAGCAGTTCCTACAAGAGGAAGGCATTGATGCTATGGACTGGCCCGCCCGTTCCCCAGACCTGAATCCGGTTGAGCACATCTGGGACGTCTCGCTCCATCCACCACAGGAGGATGTCCAGGAGTTGGCGGATGCTTTAGTCCAGGACTGGGAGGACATCCCTCAGGAGACCATCCTCCACCTCATCAGGAGCATGCACAGGCATTGTAGGGAGGTCATACAGGCACGTGGAGGCCACACACACTACTGAGCCTCATTGGGACTTGTTTTAAGGACATTACATAAAGTTGGATCAGCCTGTAGTGCGGTTTTCCACTGTGATTTTGAGTGTGACTCCATATCCAGACCTCCATGGATTGATAATTGAGAATTAATTAGTTCATTCATTCAGATCTAGGATGTGTTATCTTAGTGTTCTCTTTATTTTTTTGAGTAGTGTAGTTGTAGTGGATTAATAACAGGGCCATATCGGGGGCCATAGTGGAGTATTAACATTGCCATACTGTGCTGAAATATTACTGCTATACAGTGCACATATACAACTTACCTCCAGTGTAAGTAGTGGACTAATAACAGAATTATATTGTGCTGAAGTATTACCATTATACAGTGCACATATACTAATAATCTCCAGTAGTAGTAGTAGACTAACATTGCCATACTGTGCAGAAATATTACCGCCATACAGTGCGCTAATACAACATACCTCCAGTAGTATTGGTGGATTAATAACATTGCCATACTGTGCAGAAATATTACCGCCATACAGTGCGCGTGTACTACGTACCGCCAGTAGTACTAGTGGACTAATAATATTGCCATACTATGCTGAAGTATTACCACCATACAGCGCCCTTAGACAGCTTCCCTCTAGTAGTATTAGTGGACTAATGCCAGTTCTGCACTAGTATTGCCCTAAAAACAGTGCCATATAGTGGTAAAATGTTATTTCCATACAGTGTCCTCCCTATTTAAATATGGACTAATAATAGTGCCATACTGTGCTGAAATGTTATGGATAAGACTTCTCACCCATAGCAGTGCCATAATATCACTTGAGCAGTGTTTTCCAACCAGGGTGCCTCCAGCTGTTTTAAAACTGCAATTCCCAGCATTCCCGGACAGCCAACATACTGGTAGTTGCAGTTTTAAAACAGCTGGAGGTACCCTGGTTGGAAAGCACTTTGCTGGAGAGGCAACACCACCACCTAAAACCGGAATGTGATTTAGCAGAAATACATTTTTCGGGGTCGAGTTAACGTTTACATTATGGACACTGGAGAAAGTTGTCGATGAGTGAAGCGTTGCTGAATGAGGCCGGACTGGGCCCGGACATTGGGGGGGGGGGGCGGTATGTAATTAAGTGGTCTGAACTCTCTGAACGTCCCATAGGGAAGTGCATGCAGCAGATCTCACTCTTGACTGTGGAGAAAGGGCGGACCAGAGCGCCGAAAATACAGCTTTGAAAGACGCCATATAATAATAATAAAAAAAATACTGTTTTCTTAACCCCTGGAAAGGAAAAAGTGGAGACAACGGTCTCTTTATCATGAGCCCCCAGATAACATACCTCATGTACCGCCACAGCGGCCAGAGCGAGACCCTCTGACAAACGGGGCAGTGTACAGAATGTAACGCGCTCTGAGGCCTTCAATAAACCTGACTCTGTTATTGGAGAGATGTGGAGCATAGCCCGACTTCTGTGGGGGCCCCTTTTAATCTTCACCCTCCCAGCTTGGCACAGTAATAGGGGTTTCAGTGGTGGTGGTGGGGGGGGGGGGGGCATAGGGTGTATTAAATGTCTACAGTTTTCTAGGATATGACCTATAGGAGTAGTAGTTCATAACGAGAACATGTCCCTAGAGTACAAACAGCACCCCCATCCGTCTAAAGGTTGTGTCTGGTATTGCAGCTCAGCCCCATTCACTTTAACACACACATCTTGTGGACAGTTGGAGGCGCTGTTTGTGGAAGAAGGCAGCCATTTTATACTAATGCTGGAGTTCGAGTTATGGTCTTATTTAAAGCACTTCCTTGTGGGTCATATATTTCTTAATAAATATATATAGTGTTCTCTGCTTTGATCAGTGACTCCAGTTTAGCTGCATTGTTTACTGGGCAAAGCTTGGGTGAATTAATCCGCCTCCCATAACTGAAAAAGAGCACACTGCTGTTTCTCCCGTTTCCATGCTTTACATTGCAGCTTTGATCCAGTAAGGCATGTCCGGCTTATGTTTAGCTGCATAGTATGTTGGAGTCTACAGTCCACTTTCTGAAGCTTCAGAAGCTCAGAGTGCTGCTCCCTTATTGAGAGATCAACAGAAAAATCAATGGAGAAGTCAACGGAGAGAGATCGATAGAGGAAAAGGTTGATGGGAATAGAGCGCTCAATGGGGAGATAGGTGGAGAGAGAGTGAGGGAGAGTTCGATGGAGCAAGAGATTGATAGGGATCGACAGGTAGAAGTTGATAGAGTAAGATCGATAAAGAGAGGTTGATAGAGAATGATCGAAATGAAGAAGAGGTTAATGGAGAAAGATCGACAGAAAAAGGGAGAGGTCGATGGAAATAGAGGAGTCAATGGGGGAGACAGGTGGAGAGGGAGAGATTGATGGAGCAAGAAAGGTCGATGGAGAGAGGTTGATGGTGAAAGATCAACAGAGAGGTTAATAAAGAGAGGTTGATAGGGAAAGGTTGATGGAAAAAGGTCGAGAGAGAGAGGTCGATGGAGAGATTGATAGAAAGATTAATAAAGAAAGATCGACATGAAAAAGAGGTGGATGGAGAGAGAGGTGATTGAGAAACATCGACAGAGAAAGGGAGAGATCGATGGGAGAGACAGGCGGAGCAAGAGATTGATAGAGGTTGGTGGGGACTGACGGGAAAAGGTTGACGGAGAGGTCAGTGGATAGAGATGGACAGCAAGGGAGAGGGAGGTTAATTGGGAAAATTCTGCTTGTTCTGAATGACTCCACCATTATACCTACTGTCTTAGAAGCTCAGGATTCTGCTCCCTTATTAAGATCGACAAAGAAATTGATCGTCACAGAGGTATTTTTTCCTAGGTCTTCCCATCTCTACTCCTGTGTATATATTAGATTGTAGCCCCATACCCCTAGCAATGTATTCCATATTGTAGTTTCCAGACTTATATACAGAGGGACAAATAAGTATTTAGTCAGCCACCAATTGTGCAAGTTCTCCCACTTGAAAATATGAGAGAGGCTGTAATTCTCCTCATAGGTTATAACCTCAACTATGAGAGACATGAGAAAACAAAATCCATAAAATCACTCTGATTTTTAAAGAATTTATTTGCAAATTATGGTGGAAAAATAAGTGTTTGGTCAATAACAAAAGTTCATCTCAATACTTTGTTATATCCCCTTAGTTGGCAATGACGGAGGTCAAACGTTTTCTGTAAGTCTTCACAAGGTTTTCACACTCTTTTGCTGGTATTTTGGCCCATTCCTCCATGCAGATCTCCTCTAGAGCAGTGATGATTTGGGGACTTAAAACTCCCTCCAAAGGTTTTCTATGGGGTTGAGATCTGGAGACTGGCTAGATCACTCCAGGACCTTGAAATGCTTCTTACTAAGCCACTCCTTCATTGCCCGGGCGGTGTGTTTGGGATCATTATCATGCTGAAAGACCCAGCCACGTTTCATCTTCAATGCCCTTGCTGATGGAAGGACCTCGCGATACATGGCCCCATTTATTCTTTCATTTACATGGATCAGTCGTCCTGGTCCCTTTGCTGAAAAAAAGCCCCAAAGCATGATGTCTCCACCCCAAAGCTTCACAGTAGGTATGGTGTTTGTGGATACATCTCAGCATTCTTTCTTCTCTAAACACGATGAGTTGAGTTTTAACCAAAAAGTTCTACTTTGGTTTCATCTGACCATATGACATTCTCCCAATCCTCTTCTGGATCATCTAAATACTCTCTAGCAAACTCCAGATAGGCCAGACATGTACTGGCTTAAGTAGGGGGAAATGCAGGCGGTGGAGTTGCCCTTAAAGTAGTAATGTTCCGTCCTCATGAAATACCTGTACAATATATATTCACTGACTTGTTCAGCCGCAGAAACTATGTAGCCTTGAGACGTAGCTGTTTGTGTAAGTAATTGCACCCTCCCCCTTATGTGAACCATTAGTGGCACTTCCTGTTGTTGGGCCCACGGCCTCTGACATGATGATTTATGGGCCGCACAGACGTGTTTTCTTTTCGTCCCATGTCGCTGTAATTGTCACATTGTAATTAAAGTGTAACAGAATCATGCCCTCGGTTGCGGCACTGATTGCGCTCTGCTCTGTGTCAGCCAGTCCCTGGAGCCACCATTATTTCAGAATGGAACGCGGGGCAGACACTCGTGTTACATAAATAGGGACCACTTTACCTTGTTTGTCTTCAGCTGATGGGAGGAGATCACGTCACTTCTCGAGTCTTTTTAATTTGAGTTCTTGCATTTGCAGATGACGTCCTAAAGTAACATTACCGTGTCCCAACTGTCCTCACCAAGTTACCACTTATCCAAAAAAAAAAAAAGAAAATCAGGACCGATGGCTACTAAAGGAAATTAGTTACATTGAAATGCCATCTAATCTATCGGCATCATGTTATAGAGCAGGAGGAGCTGAGCAGAGATATATACAATACAGTACAATCTGCAGGTATCATATAATCTGCTCAGCCAGCTCCTTCTGCTCTATAACATGATACCTGCAGATTGTACTGTATTGTAAATATCATCTGCTCAGCTCCTCCTGCTCTATAACATGATACCTGCAGATTGTATTGTATATCACATCTGCTCAGCTCCTCCTGCTCTATAACATGATACCTGCAGATTGTACTGTATTGTATATATAATCTTCTCAGCTCCTCCTGCTCTATAACAGATACAATACAGTACAATATGCAGGTATCCTGTTGTAGAGCAGGAGGAGCTGAGAAGATGATATATACAATACAGTACAATCTGCTCAGCTCCTCCTGCTCTAATAGGATACCTGCAGATTGTACTGTATTGTATCTATCATCTGCTCAGCTCCTCCTGCTCTATAACATGATACCTGCAGATTATATATACAATACAGTACAATCTGCAGGTAACATGTTATAGAGCAGGAGGAGCTGAGCAGATGATATATATATACAATACAGTACAATCTGCAGGTAACATGTTATAGAGCAGATGATATATACAATACAATACAATCTGCAGGTATCATGTTATAGAGCAGAAGGAGCTGAGCAGATGATATATACAATACAGTACAATCTGCAGGTAACATGTTATAGAGCAGGAGGAGCTGAGCAGAGATATATACAATACAGTACAATCTGCAGGTAACATGTTATAGAGCAGGAGGAGCTGAGCAGATGATATATATACAATACAGTACATTCTGCAGGTATCATGTTATAGAGCAGAAGGAGCTGAGCAGATGATATATACAATACAGTACAATCTGCAGGTAACATGTTATAGAGCAGGAGGAGCTGAGCAGATGATATATATACAATACAGTACAATCTGCAGGTATCATGTTATAGAGCAGAAGGAGCTGAGCAGATGATATATAGTCTTATGGGAAAGGTTCCAGGATAACTTGTAATTTATTCATGCAAATCTCTGCTCATTCAGAGCGAAGTTGTCATGTGGCCTGAGTAAGACCGCCCAGTGGACACAACCACACCCCCTTCCCATAGTTCTATAATACCTTCACGCCATGCTGCACAAATTTCCCACTGTTTTTCAAAATCAAATCCTGTGCATGCTATTGTACACTGCAGGGTATATAGAATACAGCTTGTTTTAAAGGGGTACTCTAGTGGAAAACTTTTTTTTTTTTTTTTTTAAATCAACTGGAGCCAGAAAGTTAAACAGATTTTTAAATTACTTCTGTTAAAAAAAAAATCTTAATTCTTCCAGTACTTATTAGTGGCTGTATACTACAGAGGAAATTCTTTTCTTTTGGGATTTCTTTTCTGTCACGACCACAGTGCTCTCTGCTGACACCGCTGTCCATTTTAGAAACTGTCCAGAGGAGCATATGTTTGCTATGGGGATTTTCTCCTGCTCTGGACAGTTTCTGACATGGGTTTCAGCAGAGAGCACTGTGTTTGTGACAGAAAAGAAATCCCAAAAGAAAATAATTTCCTCTGTAGTATACAGCCGCTAATATGTACTGGAAGGATTAAGATTATTTTAAAAGAAGTAATTTACAAATCTGTTTAACTTTCTGGCATCAGTGGATTTATGAAAAAAAGTTTTCCACCAGAGTTCCCCTTTAAAGAAGACGTGAATTGGTGTGCTGTCACTTTTCCTGGCAGCCCATTGACTCTGTGTATACGGCCTTGTTTTCCTTTGATCTTCTGGGACACATGGGCTCCGCTCCAGCATTGTGAGGTGTTTTTCTGTGGGATTTCCCCCCCACTTGATATAAATATGGATTTCCTGACTTGCGTCTGTTCCCTATTGAGATGTGTGACAGCAGCTGGGAGATAATATTTCCGGGTCATTTGCCGGGATCATCGCCTTGATGTCTTGTTTTCTCCACGAGCTGTTGACAAGTCGGGATCATCTCGTGGTGACAAATACTTCAGTTATGAAGAGCGATTTCCTCGGGGTGACCATAACTAATGGAGTTACGAGTCACGGTGCCACATTTTTGTAGCGTGTACCGCTGGGCCTATTTATAGTTGTCCCTGCTTTATAAGTAGTTAGTTTCTTTGTTCTACCCATGAGTGCAAACTAACTTGACTTCATACTTCAAAAGAATCCACAACACTCGATGGTTTCTATAACTCGATTTCATCTTATTCTGTAGATTTATCTTATTTTCTACCCATCGTAAGGTTGAGGAGCTATAAGATCATCCTTACAGATCACACAAGATGTTCTATTCTTCTGACTAGTCATCCGGTTATACCATAGAACATATATTAAAGGAGTACTCCGCCCCTAGATATCTTATCCCCTATCTAAAGGATTGGGGATAAGATGTCTACCGCTGGGGACCCCCGCAATCTCCCTGCTGCACCTGGTGTTCGTTTAGATTGTTGGGTGCAGTGCCGGAGGCTTGTGACGTCATGGCCACTCCCCCTCAATGCAGATCTATGGGAGGGGACGTGGCCGTGACATCACAAGTCTCCTCATCGCCAGTCACCTGGCACGGAGCGAAGTTTGCTCTGTGCACCGGATGTCTGGGATTCCGCAACAAAAGATCGCGGGGGTCCCTAGCGGCGGGACCCCCGCGATCAGATATCTTATCCCTTATCCTTTGGATAGGGGATAAGATGTCTAGGGGCGGAGTACCCCTTTAAGGGTGATGGTTAGGATGTTGGCTTTCTTAGTTGGCATCTCCGAAATAGATCCATCGTAGGAAAAGGATGGCTCAGCTATCGTTTAGTTTGGTTTGCATTTAAAGGGATCCTCAATTCCATTACTTCTTGTTATGACACTGACATTTGACATCTTTGATGGTCTAGCGGACTGGATCATATCCAGTACCATGTCAGAAAGGTCCTATTACTCTGTATGTGATCAACCCTGATCCGGCATCATGACATTGAGTGTTGTCAAAGTCAAATGCCTTCCACCTTTGGTAAGGGATGGGTTACCTGCTTCTGGAATGTATTGTATGTGGACTTGTCCCATAGACCCTACCAGTATCTGCATATATACATGTTCTGGTTATATTGGGAGAGGTGGATATATACCCTACGTATGATTTCTTTGGTGGCCCAGTAGACTGGATCAGAGGTCACAAAGGTCCTAGTACTCTATATATGTCCAATCCAGATCTGGCATCATGACATTCAAATCATTGGATTACTGTGGCTCTTGAAATTGAGTCATGTGACCTCAACTTTTGGTGAGGGATTTTTTTTTCTTGTTTCGTAAAGTGCTTCTCCGAGGGATTTTATATGAACTTGTATGCATGCAGCAACTGGTAGGGTCTATGGGACAAGTCCATATAAAATACCTTGAAGAAGCACATAATGCCACCAATCCCTTGTCAAACATGGAGGTCACTTGACTGGAATGGCAAGAGCCACAGTCGTATTGTGCTTAGAATGTCTTGATGCCGAATCTGTGTTGGGCACATGGAGAGTACTAGGACCTTTCTATCATGGTACTGGATATGATGCAGTCTACTGGACTTTCAAAGATGTCTTCTGTAGCGTCATATCAAGAAGTAATGGAAGTGGAGAATCCCTAATCAAAAGTCATACTGCCCTTTTCCTATCATGTATCCACTTCTGAGATGACCCCCCCCCCATACCATATGACCAGAACATGTCTTCTGAGATGACACCCCCCTCCCCATACCATATGACCAGAACATGTCTTCTGAGATGACACCCCCCTCCCCATACCATATGACCAGAACATGTCTTCTGAGACATCACACTTCCCAACACTCCATGTCATGATGCCGGATCAGTGTTGGGCACATACCGAGTACCAGGACCTTTCTGACATGGTGCTGATTCAGTCAACTAGACCTTCAAAGATGTTTTCAGCAGATGTCATATCAAGAATCAATGGAAATGGAAAATTCCAGATCAAACTGATCGATAGAAGAACCGTCTCTCCCTATAATGTATGCATTTCTGAAAAGACAATCCCCTCCCCCACCATACGACCAGAACATATATACAGTATATACAGATACTGGTATTACCTATAGAACATGTCCTGCTTGTATTGGAGAAAGGGGACTGTCATCTGAAGGTCAGGTCCATGACCCATTGTGGTCGGGTTACCTGTAAACATCTAAACAGAATTGATGTTTATGGACAAGGTTAATTGTCCCGGACAATTACTGAGGTCCTCGCCTGGTCCTGATGGGACCAGGGACACACACACTTGGGGTATAAGGTTACGACCCCACATTAGGCCTTACACAATATGACTGCTGACTATGTTAGTAGGGGGTGGGGGGGGAAAGAGTCCAGATCATTCATGGGGGGGGTTATTTACTTTCTGTCCTCACCATTGATTATGGGACCCCCTTGTTTGTTCTTTTCCTTGGCCTCGTCTTGGAGGGTTCATAACAAGTGTCTAAGCTAAACACAGTCCCACCACCACCACCATGATGTCTTATGATTGTGAGCAGGTCCCTCTATGTGCGCAGGATTAGATCAGGACATGTCCAGCCCATGAATGTGCAGAAAATGGTTCTATTCACCGGCAGCCAAGAGGTCATAAATGAATTAAAGCCGTTCTCCGCGGTCACCAGTGATACATTATCATGGCTCCTGGGTGGTAACATCTAAAATTAGAATTAAATGTCCCGGCTTCTCCCAGTGCTGGCGATCTGTATGGACGTAAAGTTGTGCCGTCTGTCTGTGAATACAGGCATTGTCTTATGGCGTGTGAGCAAAGAGCGGTCCGAAAACACTCATCGTATTGTCATTCACACCCTGTATATACAGGAGATGATCTGGATCCATATCACTATATACAGGAGATATATATTATATACAGTATATACCCAGGTTATACATGGTCCATATCACTGCATACAGGAGATATATAACTTATACCAGCTGTACATATATATTATATACAGTATATACCAGGTTATACCAGCATGGTCCATATCACTATATACAGGAGATATATAACTTATACCAGCTGTACATATATAATTATATACAGTATATACCCAGGTTATACCAGCATGGTCCATATCACTATATACAGGAGATATATAACTTATACCAGCTGTACATATATATTATATACAGTATATACCAGGTTATACCAGCATGGTCCATATCACTATATACAGGAGATATATAACTTATACCAGCTGTACATATATATTATATACAGTATATACCAGGTTATACCAGCATGGTCCATATCACTATATACAGGAGATGTATAACTTATACCAGCTGTACATATAATTATATACAGTATATACCCAGGTTATACCAGCATGGTCCATATCACTATATACAGGAGATATATAACTTATACCAGCTGTACATATATATTATATACAGTATATACCAGGTTATACCAGCATGGTCCATATCACTATATACAGGAAATATATAACTTATACCAGCTGTACATATATATTATATACAGTATATACCAGGTTATACCAGCATGGTCCATATCACTATATACAGGAGAGATATAACTTATACCAGCTGTACATATATATTATATACAGTATATATCAGGTTATACCAGCATGGTCCATATCACTATATACAGGAGATATATAACTTATACCAGCTGTACATATATATAATATACAGTATATACCCAGGTTATACCAGCATGGTCCATATCACTATATACAGGAGATATATAACTTATACCAGCTGTGCATATATATTATATACAGTATATACCCAGGTTATACCAGCATGGTCCATATCACTATATACAGGAGATATATAACTTATACCAGCTGTACATATATAATTATATACAGTATATACCCAGGTTATACTAGCATGGTCCATATAACTATATACAGGAGATATATAACTTATACCAGCTGTACATATATATTATATACAGTATATACCCAGGTTATACCAGCATGGCCCATATCACTATATACAGGAGATATATAACTTATACCAGCTGTACATATATATTATATACAGTATATACCAGGTTATACCAGCATGGTCCATATCACTATATACAGGAGATATATAACTTATACCAGCTGTACATATATAATTATATACAGTATATACCAGCATGGTCCATATCACTATATACAGGAGATATATATAACTTATACCAGCTGTACATATATATTATTTACAGTATATACCAGGTTATACCAGCATGGTCCATATCACTATATACAGGAGATATATAACTTATACCAGCTGTACATATATATTATATACAGTATATACCAGGTTATACCAGCATGGTCCATATCACTATATACAGGATATATATAACTTATACCAGCTGTACATATATATTATATACAGTATATACCAGGTTATTCCAGCATGGTCCATATCACTATATACAGGAGATATATAATTTATACCAGCTGTACATATATATTATATACAGTATATACCAGATTATACCAGCATGGTCCATATCACTATATACAGGAGATATATAACTTATACCAGCTGTACATATATATTATATACAGTATATACACAGGTTATACCAGCATGGTCCATATCACTATATACAGGAGATATATAACTTATACCAGCTGTACATATATATTATATACTGTATATACCCAGGTTATACCAGCATGGTCCATATCACTACATACAGGAGATATATAACTTATACCAGCTGTACATATATATTATATACAGTATATACCAGGTTATACCAGCATGGTCCATATCACTATATATAGGAGATATATAACTTATACCAGCTGTACATATATAATTATATACAGTATATACCAGGTTATTCCAGCATGGTCCATATCACTATATACAGGAGATATATAACTTATACCAGCTGTACATATATAATTATATACAGTATATACCCAGGTTATACCAGCATGGTCCATATCACTATATACAGGAGATATATAACTTATACCAGCTGTACATATATATTATATACAGTATATACCAGGTTATACCAGCATGGTCCATATCACTATATACAGGAGATATATAACTTATACCAGCTGTACATATATATTATATACAGTATATACCAGGTTATACCAGCATGGTCCATATCACTATATACAGGAGATATATAACTTATACCAGCTGTACATATTATATACAGTATATACCAGGTTATACCAGCATGGTCCATATCACTATATACAGGAGATATATAACTTATACCAGCTGTACATATATATTATATACAGTATATACCAGGTTATACCAGCATGGTCCATATCACTATATATAGGAGATATATAACTTATACCAGCTGTACATATATATTATATACAGTATATACCAGCATGGTCCAAATCACTATATACAGGAGATATATAACTTATACCAGCTGTACATATATATTATATACAGTATATACCCAGGTTATACCAGCATAGTCCATATCACTATATACAGGAGATATATAACTTATACCAGCTGTACATATATAATTATATACAGTATATACCAGCTTATACCAGCATGGTCCATATCACTATATACAGGAGATATATAACTTATACCAGCTGTACATATATAATTATATACAGTATATACCCAGGTTATACCAGCATGGTCCATATCACTATATACAGGAGATATATAACTTATACCAGCTGTACATATATATTATAAACAGTATATACCAGGTTATACCAGCATGGTCCATATCACTATATACAGGAGATATATAACTTATACCAGCTGTACATATATATATTATATACAGTATATACCAGGTTATACCAGCATGGTCCATATCACTATATACAGTATATATAACTTATACCAGCTGTACATATATATTATATACAGTATATACCAGGTTATACCAGCATGGTCCATATCACTATATATAGGAGATATATAACTTATACCAGCTGTACATATATATTATATACAGTATATACCAGGTTATACCAGCATGGTCCATATCACTATATACAGGAGATATATAACTTATACAAGCTGTACATATATAATTATATACAGTATATACCAGGTTATACCAGCATGGTCCATATCACTATATACAGGAGATATATAACTTGTACCAGCTGTACATATATATATATTATGCAGTATATACCAGGTTATACCAGCATGGTTCATATCACTATATACAGGAGATATATAACTTATACCAGCTGTACATATATATTATATACAGTATATACCAGGTTATACCAGCGTGGTCCATATCACTATATACAGGAGATATATAACTTATACCAGCTGTACATATATATTATATACAGTATATACCCAGGTTATACCAGCATGGTCCATATCACTATATACAGGAGATATATAACTTATACCAGCTGTACATATACATTATATACAGTATATACCAGGTTATACCAGCATGGTCCATATCACTATATATACAGGAGATATATAACTTATACCAGCTGTACATATATATTATATACAGTATATACCAGGTTATACCAGCATGGTCCATATCACTATATACAGGAGATATATAACTTATACAAGCTGTACATATATAATTATATACAGTATATACCAGGTTATACCAGCATGGTCCATATCACTATATACAGGAGATACATAACTTATACCAGCTGTACATGTATATTATATACAGTATATACCAGGTTATACCAGCATGGTCCATATCACTATATACAGGAGATATATAACTTATACCAGCTGTACATATATATTACATACAGTATATACCAGGTTATACCAGCATGGTTCATATCACTATATACAGGAGATATATAACTTATACCAGCTGTACATATATAATTACATACAGTATATACCAGGTTATACCAGCGTGGTCCATATCACTATATACAGGAGATATATAACTTATACCAGCTGTACATATATATTATATACAGTATATACCAGGTTATACCAGCATGGTCCATATCACTATATATACAGGAGATATATAACGTATACCAGCTGTACATATATATTATATACAGTATATACCAGGTTATACCAGCATGGTTCATATCACTATATACAGGAGATATATAACTTATACCAGCTGTACATATATATTATATACAGTATATACCAGGTTATACCAGCATGGTCCATATCACTGTATACAGGAGATATATAACTTATACCAGCTGTACATATATATTATATACAGTATATACCCAGGTTATACCAGCATGGTCCATATCACTATATACAGGAGATATATAACTTATACCAGCTGTACATATATAATTATATACAGTATATACCAGGTTATACAAGCATGGTCCATATTACTATATACAGGAGATATATAACTTATACCAGCTGTACATATATAATTATATACAGTATATACCCAGGTTATACCAGCATGGTCCATATCACTATATACAGGAGATATATAACTTATACCAGCTGTACATATATATTATATACAGTATATACCCAGGTTATACCAGCATGGTCCATATCACTATATACAGGAGATATATAACTTATACCAGCTGTACATATATATTATATACAGTATATACCAGGTTATACCAGCATGGTCCATATCACTATATACAGGAGATATATAACTTATACCAGCTGTACATATATATTATATACAGTATATACCCAGGTTATACCAACATGGTCCATATCACTATATACAGGAGATATATAACTTATACCAGCTGTACATAAATATTTTATACAGTATATACCAGATTATACCAGCATGGTCCATATCACTATATACAGGAGATATATAACTTATACCAGCTGTACATATATATTATATACAGTATATACCCAGGTTATACCAACATGGTCCATATCACTATATACAGGAGATATATAACTTATACCAGCTGTACATATATATTATATACAGTATATACCCAGGTTATACCAGCATGGTCCATATCACTATATACAGGAGATATATAACTTATACCAGCTGTACATATATATTATATACAGTATATACCCAGGTTATACCAGCATGGTCCATATCACTATATACAGGAGATATATAACTTATACCAGCTGTACATATATATTATATACAGTATATACCAGGTTATACCAGCATGGCCCATATCACTATATACAGGAGATATATAACTTATACCAGCTGTACATATATATTATATACAGTATATACACAGGTTATACCAGCATGGCCCATATCACTATATACAGGAGATATATAACTTATACCAGCTGTACATATATATTATATACAGTATATACACAGGTTATACCAGCATGGTCCATATCACTATATACAGGAGATATATAACTTATACCAGCTGTACATATATAATTGTATCCTCTGTCTCTTGCGCCCCCTATGTTCAGACGTCTTCCATAGACTCGGCTGGTACATTCTTCCGGACCTCCCCATGTCTCTCTCCTCCCCCGGCTCGATCCTTCATAGATTTTTGGATCTGTTCCAGAGATGGGGTAAAAATGTACCTATAAAGAACCCGTCCGGGCCCCGGTCGTTCAGCACGGCCCTTTGTCTCTGCCGTCTCTTCCGTTCGCTGTATCGGGGGCACAAAGCACAGAATAGATGGAGCCCTGAGCGGAATCTCAATGCCCCTGAATTCATCACCAGATTGGGGGCCTCGTGTTTGTCACCACATTCAGACACTTTGTCTATTTTGTTGCCTGCCAGAAAGTGATGTCATCTGGACACAATGGATAGAGATGGAGGGGAGACACGTGATCCGCAGCATCTGCCCACTGTGAGGAGACCCCCGAAAATTGCCAAAGACAGAACAACACCACTGTAAATGTGATAGGCACCCCAAAACCACAGGACCCCCAGATATATAGTCACACTATATCATAGGGTCATTATCCTATATGAGGTTACACTATCACCACTAATTCTTGTATATGAGGTGACACTATCACCACTAATTCTTGTATATGAGGTGACACTATCACCACTAATTCTTGTATATGAGGTTACACTATCACCACTAATTATTGTATATGAGGTGACACTATCATCACTAATTCTTGTACATGAGGTGACACTATCATCACTAATTCTTGTATATGAGGTGACACTATCACCACTAATTCTTGTATATGAGGTGACACTATCACCACTAATTCTTGTACACAAGGTGACACTATCACCACTAATTCTTGTACATAAGGTGACACTATCACCACTAATTCTTGTATATGAGGTGACACTATCAACACTAATTCTTGTATATGAGGTGACACTATCACCACTAATTCTTGTATATGAGGTGACACTATCACCACTAATTCTTGTATATGAGGTGACACTATCACCACTAATTCTTGTATATGAGGTGACACTATCACCACTAATTCTTGTATATGAGGTGACACTATCACCACTAATTCTTGTATATGAGGTGACACTATCACCACTAATTCTTGTATATGAGGTGACACTATCACCACTAATTCTTGTATATGAGGTGACACTATCACCACTAATTCTTGTATATGAGGTGACACTATCACCACTAATTCTTGTATATGAGGTGACACTATCACTACTAATTCTTGTATATGAGGTGACACTATCACCACTAATTCTTGTATATGAGGTGACACTATCACCACTAATTATATATGAGGTTACACTATCACCACTAATTCTTGTATATGAGGTGACACTATCATCACTAATTCTTGTATATGAGGTGACACTATCATCACTAATTCTTGTATATGAGGTGACACTATCACCACTAATTCTTGTACATGAGGTGACACTATCACCACTAATTCTTGTATATGAGGTGACACTATCACTACTAATTCTTGTATATGAGGTGACACTATCACCACTAATTCTTGTACATGAGGTGACACTATCACCACTAATTCTTGTATATGAGGTGACACTATCATCACTAATTCTTGTATATGAGGTGACACTATCACCACTAATTCTTGTATATGAGGTGACACTATCATCACTAATTCTTGTATATGAGGTGACACTATCACCACTAATTCTTGTACATAAGGTGACACTATCACCACTAATTATATATGAGGTTACACTATCATCACTAATTCTTGTATATGAGGTGACACTATCACCACTAATTCTTGTATATGAGGTGACACTATCATCACTAATTCTTGTATATGAGGTGACACTATCACCACTAATTCTTGTACATAAGGTGACACTATCACCACTAATTATATATGAGGTTACACTATCATCACTAATTCTTGTATATGAGGTGACACTATCACCACTAATTCTTGTATATGAGGTTACACTATCATCACTAATTCTTGTATATGAGGTGACACTATCACCACTAATTATATATGAGGTTACACTATCATCACTAATTCTTGTATATGAGGTGACACTATCACTACTAATTCTTGTATATGAGGTGACACTATCACCACTAATTCTTGTACATGAGGTGACACTATCACCACTAATTCTTGTATATGAGGTGACACTATCACCACTAATTCTTGTATATGAGGTGACACTATCACCACTAATTCTTGTATATGAGGTGACACTATCACCACTAATTCTTGTATATGAGGTTACACTATCACCACTAATTCTTGTATATGAGGTGACACTATCACCACTAATTCTTGTATATGAGGTGACACTATCATCACTAATTCTTGTATATGAGGTGACACTATCACCACTAATTCTTGTATATGAGGTGACACTATCACCACTAATTCTTGTATATGAGGTTACACTATCACCACTAATTATATATGAGGTTACACTATCTCCACTAATTCTTGTATATGAGGTGACACTATCACCACTAATTCTTGTATATGAGGTTACACTATCACCACTAATTCTTGTATATGAGGTGACACTATCACCACTAATTCTTGTATATGAGGTGACTCTATCACCACTAATTCTTGTATATGAGAAGACACTCACCACTAATTCTTGTATATGAGGTGACACTATCATCACTAATTCTTGTATATGAGGTGACACTATCACCACTAATTCTTGTATATGAGGTGACACTATCACCACTAATTCTTGTATATGAGGTGACACTATCACCACTAATTCTTGTATATGAGGTGACACTATCACCACTAATTCTTGTATATGAGGTGACACTATCACCACTAATTCTTGTATATGAGGTGACACTATCACCACTAATTCTTGTATATGAGGTGACACTATCACCACTAATTCTTGTATATGAGGTGACACTATCACCACTAATTCTTGTATATGAGGTGACACTATCACCACTAATTCTTGTATATGAGGTGACACTATCACCACTAATTCTTGTATATGAGGTTACACTATCACCACTAATTCTTGTATATGAGGTTACACTATCACCACTAATTCTTGTATATGAGGTTACACTATCACCACTAATTCTTGTACATGAGGTTACACTATCACCACTAATTCTTGTACATGAGGTTACACTATCACCACTAATTCTTGTACATGAGGTGACACTATCACCACTAATTCTTGTACATGAGGTGACACTATCACTACTAATTCTTGTATATGAGGTGACACTATCACCACTAATTCTTGTACATGAGGTTACACTATCACCACTAATTCTTGTACATGAGGTGACACTATCACCACTAATTCTTGTATATGAGGTGACACTATCACTACTAATTCTTGTATATGAGGTGACACTATCACCACTAATTCTTGTACATGAGGTGACACTATCACCACTAATTCTTGTATATGAGGTGACACTATCACCACTAATTCTTGTATATGAGGTTACACTATCACCACTAATTCTTGTATATGAGGTGACACTATCACCACTAATTATATATGAGGTTACACTATCATCACTAATTCTTGTATATGAGGTGACACTATCACTACTAATTCTTGTATATGAGGTGACACTATCACCACTAATTCTTGTACATGAGGTGACACTATCACCACTAATTCTTGTACATGAGGTGACACTATCACCACTAATTCTTGTACATGAGGTTACACTATCACCACTAATTCTTGTATATGAGGTGACACTATCACCACTAATTCTTGTATATGAGGTGACACTATCACCACTAATTATATATGAGGTTACACTATCACCACTAATTCTTGTATATGAGGTGACACTATCATCACTAATTCTTGTATATGAGGTGACACTATCATCACTAATTCTTGTATATGAGGTGACACTATCATCACTAATTCTTGTATATGAGGTGACACTATCACCACTAATTCTTGTACATGAGGTGACACTATCACCACTAATTCTTGTACATGAGGTGACACTATCACCACTAATTCTTGTACATGAGGTGACACTATCACCACTAATTCTTGTATATGAGGTGACACTATCACCACTAATTCTTGTATATGAGGTGACACTATCACCACTAATTCTTGTATATGAGGTGACACTATCACCACTAATTCTTGTACATGAGGTGACACTATCACCACTAATTCTTGTACATGAGGTGACACTATCACCACTAATTCTTGTACATGAGGTGACACTATCACCACTAATTCTTGTACATGAGGTGACACTATCACCACTAATTCTTGTATATGAGGTGACACTATCACCACTAATTCTTGTATATGAGGTGACACTATCACCACTAATTCTTGTACATAAGGTGACACTATCACCACTAATTCTTGTACATGAGGTGACACTATCACCACTAATTCTTGTACATGAGGTGACACTATCACCACTAATTCTTGTATATGAGGTGACACTATCACCACTAATTCTTGTACATGAGGTGACACTATCACCACTAATTCTTGTACATGAGGTGACACTATCACCACTAATTCTTGTATATGAGGTGACACTATCACCACTAATTCTTGTATATGAGGTGACACTATCACCACTAATTCTTGTATATGAGGTGACACTATCACCACTAATTCTTGTATATGAGGTGACACTATCACCACTAATTCTTGTACATGAGGTGACACTATCACCACTAATTCTTGTACATGAGGTGACACTATCAGCACTAATTCTTGTACATAAGGTGACACTATCAGCACTAATTCTTGTACATAAGGTGACACTATCACCACTAATTCTTGTACATAAGGTGACACTATCACCACTAATTCTTGTACATAAGGTGACACTATCACCACTAATTCTTGTATATGAGGTGACACTATCAGCACTAATTCTTGTATATGAGGTGACACTATCACCACTAATTCTTGTACATAAGGTGACACTATCAGCACTAATTCTTGTATATGAGGTGACACTATCACCACTAATTCTTGTACATAAGGTGACACTATCACCACTAATTCTTGTACATGAGGTGACACTATCAGCACTAATTCTTGTATATGAGGTGACACTATCACCACTAATTCTTGTACATAAGGTGACACTATCACCACTAATTCTTGTACATGAGGTGACACTATCAGCACTAATTCTTGTACATAAGGTGACACTATCACCACTAATTCTTGTACACGAGGTGACACCTTCTCAGTACCTTTCCACATGAGTCTTTCACCATCACTGCTTCTGTTATTTTAGGTTTACAACATCATCACTACTTTTGGATCTTGAGGTTTTCCCCGTCACCACTAGTTATTGTAAATGGGGTTTACAGCATCACTATTACTACTTGTGGTTACACCGTCACCACTATTTCTGGTTCATGGGGTTTACAGTGTTTCTACTACTACACAGTCACTACTAATTCTTGTACATAAGGTCACACTGTCACCACCACTGCTACATGATTTTTACTTTGTCACATCTACTTATACATCACTAATGCTTCTTGTACATGAAGTTACACTGTCACTACTAATTCTTATACATGAGGTTTACACCGTCACTACTACTTGTACATTAGGTTACACTGTCACTACTAATTCTTATACATGAGGTTTACACTGTCACTACTACTTGTACATTAGGTTACACTGTCACTACTAATTCTTATACATGAGGTTTACACCGTCACTACTACTTGTACATTAGGTTACACTGTCACTACTAATTCTTATACATGAGGTTTACACCGTCACTACTACTTGTACATTAGGTTACACTGTCACTACTAATTCTTATACATGAGGTTTACACTGTCACTACTACTTGTACATTAGGTTACACTGTCACTACTAATTCTTATACATGAGGTTTACACCGTCACTACTACTTGTACATTAGGTTACACTGTCACTACTAATTCTTATACATGAGGTTTACACCGTCACTACTACTTGTACATTAGGTTACACCCTCACTACTACTTGTACATTAGGTTACACTGTCACTACTACTTGTACATTAGGATACACCCCCACTACTACTTGTACATTAGGTTACATCCCCACTACTACTTGTACATTAGGTTACACCCTCACTACTACTTGTACATTAGGTTACACCCTCACTACTACTTGTACATTAGGTTACACCCTCACTACTACCTGTACATTAGGTTACACCCTCACTACTACTTGTACATTAGATTTACACCCTCACTAGTACTTGTACATTAGGTTACACCATCACTACTACTTGTACATTAGGTTACACCCTCACTACTACTTGTACATTAGGTTACACCCTCACTACTACTTGTACATTAGATTTACACCCTCACTAGTACTTGTACATTAGGTTACACCATCACTACTACTTGTACATTAGGTTACATCCCCACTACTACTTGCACATTAGGTTACACCATCACTACTACTTGTACATTAGGTTACACCCTCACTACTACTTGTACATTAGATTTACACCATCACTACTACTTGTACATTAGGTTACATCCCCATTACTACTTGTACATTAGGTTACATCCCCATTACTACTTGTACATTAGGTTACACCCTCACCACTACTTGTACATTAGGTTACACCCCCACTACTACTTGTACATTAGGTTACACCCTCACTACTACCTGTACATTAGGTTACACCCTCACTAGTATTTGTACATTAGGTTACACCATCACTACTACTTGTACATTAGGTTACACCCCCACTACTACTTGTACATTAGGTTACACCCTCACTACTACCTGTACATTAGGTTACACCCTCACTAGTACTTGTACATTAGGTTACACCATCACTACTACTTGTACATTAGGTTACATCCCCACTACTACTTGTACATTAGGTTACATCCCCACTACTACTTGTACATTAGGTTACATCCCCATTACTACTTGTACATTAGGTTACACCCCCACTACTACTTGTACATTAGGTTACACCCCCACTACTACTTGTACATTAGGTTACACCCCCACTACTACTTGTACATTAGGTTACACCCCCATTACTACTTGTTCATTAGGTTACACCCTCACTACTACTTGGACATTAGGTTACACCCTCACTACCACTTGAACATTAGGTTACACCATCACTACTACTTGTACATTAGGTTACATCCCCATTACTACTTGTACATTAGGTTACACCCTCACCACTACTTGTACATTAGAGTTACACCCTCACCACTACTTGCACATAAGGTTACACCCTCACTACTACTTGTACATTAGGTTACACCCTCACTACTACTTGTACATTAGGTTACACCCTCACTACTACCTGTACATTAGGTTACACCCTCACTAGTACTTGTACATTAGGTTACACCCTCACTACTACTTGTACATTAGATTTACACCCTCACTGGTACTTGTACATTCGGTTTACACCCTCACTGGTACTTGTACATTAGGTTACACCCTCATTACTATACATTAGGTTACACCCTCACTACTATACATTAGATTTACACCCTAACTACTATACATTAGGTTACACCCTCACTAGTACTTGTACAATAGGTTACACCCTCACTACTACTTGTACATTAGGTTACATCCCCACTACTACTTGTACATTAGGTTACATCCCCATTACTACCTGTACATTAGGTTACACCCTCACTACTACTTGCACATTAGGTTACATCCCCATTACTACTTGTACATTAGGTTACACCCTCACTACTACTTGTACATTAGGTTACACCCTCACTACTACTTGTACATTAGGTTACACCCTCACTACTACTTGTACATTAGGTTACACCCTCACTACTACTTGTACATTAGGTTACACCCCCACTACTACTTGTACATTAGGTTACACCCTCACTACTACTTGTACATTAGGTTACATCCCCATTACTACTTGTACATTAGGTTACACCCTCACTACTACCTGTACATTATGTTACACCATCACTACTACTTGTACATTAGGTTACACCCTCACTACTACTTGTACATTAGGTTACACCCTCACTACTACATGTACATTAGGTTACACCCTCACTACTACCTGTACATTATGTTACACCATCACTACTACTTGTACATTAGGTTACACCCTCATTACTACTTGTACATTAGGTTACACCCTCACTACTACTTGTACATTAGGTTACACCCTCACTACTACTTGTACATTAGGTTACACCCTCACTACTACTTGTACATTAGGTTACACTCTCACTACTACCTGTACATTATGTTACACCATCACTACTACTTATACATTAGGTTACATCCCCATTACTACTTGTACATTAGGTTACACCCCCACTACTACTTGTACATTAGGTTACACCCCCACTACTACTTGTACATTAAGTTACACCCTCACTACTACTTGTACATTAGGTTACATCCCCATTAATACTTGTACATTAGGTTACACCATCACTACTACTTGTACATTAGGTTACACCCTCACTACTACTTGTACATTAGGTTACATCCCCACTACTACTTGTACATCAGGTTACATCCCCATTACTACTTGTACATTAGGTTACACCCTCACTACTACTTGTACATTAGGTTACACCCTCACTACTACTTGTACATTAGGTTACACCCTCACTACTACTTGTACATTAGGTTACACCCTCACTACTACTTGTACATTAGGTTACACCCTCACTACTACTTGTACATTAGGTTACACCATCACTACTACTTGTACATTAGGTTACATCCCCATTACTACTTGTACATTAGGTTACACCCTCACTACTACTTGTACATTAGGTTACATCCCCATTACTACTACTTGTACATTAGGTTACATCCCCATTACTACTTGTACATTAGGTTACACCATCACTACTACTTGTACATTAGGTTACACCATCACTACTACTTGTACATTAGGTTACATCCCCATTACTACTTGTACATTAGGTTACACCATCACTACTACTTGTACATTAGGTTACATCCCCATTACTACTTGTACATTAGGTTACATCCCCATTACTACTTGTACATTAGGTTACACCCTCACTACTACTTGTACATTAGGTTACATCCCCATTACTACTTGTACATTAGGTTACACCCTCACTACTACTTGTACATTAGGTTACACCCTCACTACTACTTGTACATTAGGTTACACCCTCACTACTACTTGTACATTAGGTTACACCCTCACTACTACTTGTACATTAGGTTACACCCTCACTACTACTTGTACATTAGGTTACACCCTCACTACTACTTGTACATTAGGTTACACCCTCACTACTACTTGTACATTAGGTTACACCCTCACTACTACCTGTACATTAGGTTACACCCTCACTACTACTTTTACATTAGGTTACACCCTCACTACTACTTTTACATTAGGTTACATCCCCATTACTACTACTTGTACATTAGGTTACATCCCCATTACTACTTGTAATTTAGGTTACACCATCACTACTACTTGTACATTAGGTTACACCCTCACTACTACTTGTACATTAGGTTACATCCCCACTACTACTTGTACATTAGGTTACATCCCCACTACTACTTGTACATTAGGTTACATCCCCATTACTACTTGTACATTAGATTTACACCATCACTACTACTTGTACATTAGATTTGCACCATCACTACTACTTGTACATGAGGTTACACCATCACTACTACTTGTACATTAGATTTACACCATCACTACTACTTGTACATTAGGTTACACCATCACTACTACTTGTACATTAGATTTACACCATCACTACTACTTGTACATTAGGTTACATCCCCATTACTACTTGTACATTAGGTTACACCCTCACTACTACTTGTACATTAGGTTACATCCCCATTACTACTTGTACATTAGGTTACACCCTCACTACTACTTGTACATTAGGTTACACCCCCACTACTACTTGTACATTAGGTTACACCCCCACTACTACTTGTACATTAGGTTACATCCCCATTACTACTTGTACATTAGGTTACATCCCCATTACTACTTGTACATTAGGTTACACCCTCACTACTACTTGTACATTAGGTTACATCCCCATTACTACTTGTACATTAGGTTACACCCTCACTACTACTTGTACATTAGGTTACACCGTCACTACTACTTGTACATTAGGTTACACCCTCACTACTACCTGTACATTAGGTTACACCCTCACTACTACTTGTACATTAGGTTACACCCTCACTACTACTTGTACATTAGGTTACACCCTCACTACTACTTGTACATTAGGTTACACCCTCACTACTACTTGTACATTAGGTTACACCCTCACTACTACTTGTACATTAGGTTACACCCTCACTACTACTTGTACATTAGGTTACATCCCCATTACTACTTGTACATTAGGTTACACCATCACTGCACATTACGGCAAATAGCAATGATTTCACCCGCGATGCCCCAGCGAGCGATTCCTGTCATTGTGAGCGGCACCTGTCTGCTCGCCCGGATTGGCAGCCACTAATTTGAGGGCTGACAAGAAGTCATTTTCCTCAATAGGCCGTCTTAAATATCATGTCAGAACCCCCCACCCCCCTCCTCAGTTGAACAAAGCCAATTGTGTCACCATGACTGAAGCTTCAGAGGGCGACTTGTCAGGACAGGACGGGATTGTGAAGTTCTGGGTGCAGGAATCCTCGCCCTCACAGAATTTACCAAATTATATTATGAAATTGATAGCAATGGCGTAGAGATGCTGTGTTTTCCATAATGCTGGGCTCCAGCTGTTTCAAAACTACAACTCCCAGCACGCGTGGACAGCCGTTGGCTGTCCGCGCATGCTGGGAGTTGTAGTTTTGCAACAGCTGGAGCTCTGCAATTCTTAGACCACCTCCCTATAGAGTGCATTCTATACTATCTGCAGTCTGTGCTTTGCTAGAGCAGCGCTTCAGGGTAAAGCATGTCTGTTTTTTTTTTTAACTATGAAACGAGGGGTAGATTTTAGACCAACTTTGGCGCCAATGGGCAAAGCAGCTGAGCTGGATTCCAGATTCCTCAAAACCGGACTAAACTGTATCAAAACGTGTGTACAAATTTTAACCCGTATACGGTTTGAAAAATAAGTTTTATAAGAAAAAAAAAAGTATTTGTTTTTAACTTTTTACTCCATTATGAATAAAGTTTCACTTGTTTGATTAAATTTCCTAGAAAAAAAAAACTGTGCAAAGTCAAAAACCGTATGGTGCAAACCGTATGGAACCGTACGCACATACAGTTCTGTACGGTGCCCATAGACCACCATTTAAAAATAAATAAATAAACATATACGGTTTCTATCAGTTTTTTCACCCGGACATGAAACCGTAGTAGATGACGGTTTTGTGTACGGGAAAGAAAAAAAAAAAAAAACGGATTAAACCGTAAATGATGCAAAACGTACACAACCGGATGCTACGCTTGGCATACGATTTTCAATGACGTGTCTATACATACGCTTTGCAATGCGGTTCCATACGGTTTTTACAGTAAAACCGCATACGGGAACCGTATTGCAAAAAACTCACTAGTGGAAGCGTTTCATAATATTTAAATAAATGTGGATTATGATATTGGCAGTTGGATATGCAGATAATGAAATAAAAGGCAATATAAGACAGATAAAAATATTACCGTATTTATCGGGGTATACCACGGACCGGCCTATAACACGCTCCCTCATTTTACCAAGGATATTTGGGTAAAAAAAGTTTTTTACCCAAATATCCATGGTAAAATGAGGGTGCGTGTGTGCGCGTGTATACCCCGATATACCCCCAGGAAAGGCAGAGGGAGAGAGGCCGTCGCTGCCCGCTTCTCTCCCCCTGCCTTTCCTGGGGTCTAGAGCGCTGCTGTCGGCCCTTCTCACCCCCTGGTTATCGGCGCCGCTGCCCGTTCTGTCCCCCTGATGCGCCGATGGCCAGGGGGAGAGAAGCGGCGCCGACAGCCAGGGGGAGAGAAGGGGCAGCGGCACCCATTGCCGGCGCCGCTGCCCTGTTGCCTCCCCCCATCCCCGGTGGCATAATTACCTGAGTTGGGTCCGCGCTGCTGCAGGCCTCCGGCGTGCGTCCCCTGCGTCGTTGCTATGCACGGCGCGGCGCAATGACGCCATGCGCCGCGCCGTTCAGCGCATAGCAACGACGCCGGGGACGCACGACGGAGGCCTGCAGCAGCACGGACCCAACTCAGGTAATTACGCCACCGGGGATGGGGGGAGGCAGCGGCGCCGGCAATGGGTGCCGCTGCCCCTTCTCTCCCCCTGGCTGTCGGCGCCGCTTCTCTCCCCCTGGCTATCGGCGCCGGCAGTGGGGCGCCGTCACCGATAGTCAGGGGGACAGAACGGGCAGCGGCGCCGATAACCAGGGGGTGAGAAGGGCCGACAGCAGCGCTCTAGACCCCAGGAAAGGCAGGGGGAGAGAAGCGGGCAGCGACGGCCTCTCTCCCCCTGCCTTTCCTGGGGGTGTATCGGCGTATAACACGCACACAGACTTTAGACTAAAAATTTTAGCCTAAAAAGTGCGTGTTATACGCCGATAAATACGGTATTTATTGGTTAAAAATGTGAGAGGCATTAACTGCAGGGCCTTTCCTGGAATGCTTATACATCCATTACAATATATTAGTTAAAGGGGTACTCCGGTGAAAACCTTTTTTCTTTTTAATCAACTGGTGGCAGAAAGTTAAACATATTTGTAAATGACTTCTATTAAAAAATCTTAATCCTTCCTGTACTTATTAGCTGCTGAATACTACAGAGGAAATTCTTTTCTTTTTGGAATGTTCTCTGATGACATCACGAGCACAGTGCTCTCTGCTGATGTTATTATAATAATAATAAAGCTTTATTTATTTTTGTCCTTAGTGGGATTTGAACCCAAGTCCCCAGCACTGCAAGGCAGCAGTGCTAACCACTGAGCCACCATGCTGCCCATAGCATACATGGTTACTAAAATGGACAGAGATGTCAGCAGAGAGCACTGTGCTCGTGATGTCATCAGTGTTCCAAAAAGAAAGGAATTTTCTCTGTAGCATTCAGCAGCTAATATGTACTGGAAGGATTAAGAATTTTTAATAGAAGTAATTTACAAATATGTTTAACTTTCTGCCACCAGTTGATTTAAAAGAAAAAAGGTTTTCACCGGAGTACCCCTTTAAAGGGGTACTCCGGTGGAAAACCTTGTTTTTTTTAAATCAACTGGTGCCAGAAAGTTAAACAGATTTGTAAATTACTTCTATTAAAATATTTTTACCCTTCCAGTACTTATTAGCTGCTGTTTGCTACAGAAGAAATTCTTTTCTTTTTTTAATTTCTTTTTCGTCTTGTCCACAGTGCTCTCTGCTGACACCTTTGTCCATGTCAGGAACTGTCCAGAGCAGGAGAAAATCCCCATAGCAAACCTATGCTGCTCTGGACAGTTCCTGACACAGGCAGCAGGTGTCAGCAGAGAGCACTGTGGACAAGACAAAAAAGAAATTCAAAAAGAAAAGAATTTCCTCTGTAGCATACAGCTGCTAAAAAGTACTGGAAGGATTAATATTTTTAAATAGAAGTGTAAAGCATGGGACCACAGTGCTTACACATGCCATATGTGTTAAGAGACCAGCGTCATCTTTACTTAGTCACCTCCTGGATATCCTAATTCCATTCCAGCTTCACTTTAGGATCCGACAGACAAGGTCATATAGAGCACAGCTGCAGTGTAAAGCATGGGATCACAGTCAATGCACATGCCACGTGTGTTAAAGGGGTACTCCACTGGAAAACATTTATTTTATAAATCAACTGGTGCCAAAAAGTTAAACAGATTTGTAAATTACTTCTATTAAAAAATCTTAATCCTTCTAGTACTTATCAGCTGCTATATGTTCCAGAGGAAGTTATTTTCTTTTTTAATTTCCTTTCTGTCTGACCACAGTGCTGACACCTCTGTCCATTTTAGGAACTGTCCGGAGTAGGAACAAATACCCATAGCAAACCTCTCCTGCTATGGACAGAGGTGTCAGCAGAGAGCACTGAGGTCAGACATAAAGGAAATTCAAAAAGAAAAGAACTTTGTCTGGAACATATAGAAGCTGATAAGTACTGGAAGGATTAAGATTTTTTAATAGAAGTGATTTACAAATCTGTTTAAGTTTCTGGCACCAGTTGATTGAAAAAAAAAAAAAAATTTGAAAAAAAAGTTTTCCACCGGAGTACCACACTAACGCTGTAGTACACCTATATAAAAGCCTTTCCCTTTAAGTCTTCTGTAGTAGAGCAGCCAGGTAAGGTGATGATCTGTGGGAGGTTTTAGTATTATACCGTATTAGTTGTGGCGGTGTAATAACAGCGTTTAGAGGTTTAACATACTGCTAATCACGGGTGTATCCAGCCGGGCGCTAAGCCTCCTGTTATTGTCTCCGTGTAATATCTGACATCATTGTTAGGTGACGACCTCCATTGTGTGCACTAAATCCCGCACACAGGATGACATAATCCGTGGCACTGAATTCAGCGTGGCGAGGGGAGGAGCTGTAAATTATACGGGGTAATTAATGAGGATAAGGGTGCTGGCAGTTGTACGGGCGGAGGGCCAGTCTGAGGCCATGAGGGCTTTCTTCTGTGTGATTAGGAACTAGTGACCTCCTTAAGGATACCAGAAAATAAGGCAAGCTGTAAGCAGGGGTGGGGCTTCCTTTTTTTAAGGGGGAGAACAGTGACCGCCCGCAAGGTCTTCAGAAATTAATAATACTCTTTTAGTTATATAACACTTACCAGGGGTGGGGCATTTTCTATGCGGTGGGAACACAGGGATTTTTAGTAAATTATGCTAGTGTTCCTTTATATCATTGCATTGCTATAAGCAGGGGTGGGGCTTCCTTTTTTTAGGAGGAGAACAGTGACCTCCCCTAAGGTCTTCAGAAATTAATAACACTCTTTTAGTTATATAACTCTTACCAGCGGTGGGGCATTTTCTATGTGGTGGGAACACAGTGGTTTTTAGTAAATGATGCTAGTGTTCCTTTATATCATTGCATTGCTATAAGCAGGGGTGGGGCTTCCTTTTTGTGTGCAAGGACAGAGATGGCCCACAAGTTCTCCAGAAGTTGATATTGCTTCTTTCTAAAGTTTTATAGCTCTAAGCAGTGGTGGGGCTTTTTCTATGTCAAAGGTGGCCCCCAAGGTCTTCATAAAATGATAATAGGACTCTTTTATGTCATTGCATAGCTGTAATCAGGGTTGGGGCTTCCTTTTTTGTAGTGGGAGGACAGTGATGGCCCCCAAGGACACCAGAAAATTATAGTGCGCCCTTATATCCTTGCATAGCTTTAAGCAGGGGTGAAGCTTCCTTTTTTTGTGGAAGGACAGCGACGGTCCACAGGTTCTCCAGAAGTTGATATTGCTTCTTTCTAAAGTTTTATAACTAAGCAGGGGTGGGGCTTCATTTTGTGTAGTGAGAGGCAGTGACTGTCCACTCTGTGTCAGGAAATTCATAGCACTCCTTTACGTAATTATATAATTCTAAGCAGGGGTGGAGCTTTTTCTATGTGGTAGGAGGACAGTGACTGCCCCCAAGGTCTTCAGAAAATTATGATAGTGCTCCTTTACATCATTGAATAGCTGTAAGCAGGGGTGGCATCCTAATTTGTAGTGAAAGAATAGTGACGGCCCACAAGGTCCCCAGGAATTGATAGTTCTTCTTTACATAGTTATATAATTCTAAGCAGGGGTGGGGCTTTTTCCTAGGTGGTGGGAGAGCAGTGACAGCCCCCAAGGATACCAAAGAATGATGATAGTACTCTTTTACATCATTGCATAGCTTTAAGCAGAGGTGGGGCTTCTTTTTGTGTAGTGGAAGGACAGTGGTGGCTCCTCAGTGTGTCCAGAAAGTGATAGTACTGCTCTATATATTTACATAACTCTAAGCAGGGGTGGGGCTTTTTCCTATGTGGTGGGAGAGCAGTGACAGCCCCCAAGGATACCAAAGAATGATGATAGTACTCTTTTACATCATTGCATAGCTTTAAGCAGAGGTGGGGCTTCTTTTTGTGTAGTGGAAGGAAAGTGGTGGCTCCTCAGTGTGTCCAGAAAGTGATAGTACTGCTCTATATATTTACATAACTCTAAGCAGGGGTGGGGCTTTTTGTGTGTGGTGGATGGACAGGGACAGCCCCCAGGGATACCTGACATGCCTTTTAATACTTTAAGGGGATATATTTTCTAATAGGAAAGGTGACAATACATTTTGTGAAGTGGTGGTCATCCAGCTTTCCTAGGGTCTCCACTAGCCAGTTCGGCGATACAGGAGTTGAGGATGTATCACATTGTATCTAAGCAGCTTTGCTTTTCATTCAGCTATAAACATCTACAAAAGGGGTTGTACAGGCTTAGGAAAACATAGCTTAGTGTTTCCCAACCAGTGCGTCTCCAGCTGTTGCAAAACAACAACTCCCAGCATGCACAGACAGCCTTCGGCTGTCCGGGCATGCTGGGAGTTGTAGTTTTGTAACAGCTTTCCAAACATACTGTTTGGAAAACACTGACATAGCTGCTTTCCAAACAGTGCCACTCTTGTCCTCAGGCTGTATGTGGTATTACGTCTCGGTTCTATTAATGTGATTGGAGCTGTGTTGTAATACCACACACAACCTGAAAACTGGTGTGGCGCTGGTTTTGGAAGAAATGAGCTACATTTAAGCTTTTATTTCAGTTCTTAGTCTTTATGCCCCATAGAATCTGATCCATCTCCTGTCATCTAAGTAGCTTCACACTTTGAAGGGATCATCCCCTGGAGCGCCCCCTATTGTGAATTGCGCACACGACACCAGGGCCCTTTAACCGAGATGATGGACGTTTTGGAGCCCGACCAACTGCAGCTTTAAGCAAATTGCTGTGACCCGGAGCCAAGTCTGTGTATAGATAAAGCAATCAGACGATAATATGTGTCCGGGGCCAACGTAACCGAGCGGTGGGGATGACGCTTGCCTGAAGAAAGGCGCCATTCACTGCGCCCGGCGTGCAGGTGGAAAACGTCTGCTCAAAGGAAGTAGGCTGAAAGATTGTGCCATTCACTACGCGACGCGCACACAAAATCAAGTCGGAGGGGGCTTCTTAAAATTCAACACTTTTTTTTTTTGCACCCGTTCCTTCATTTGCTTTACCGGTGTCAGTCTACACGGCTGTTCTGATATTCTATACATGAACTACAAAACTACAGTGCATGGAATTATGGGAGGACATGACTGATCTAGCGCCACGCCTGCCTTGGTCTCGCAGTTACCCTCTATTGCGGTTACCCTCTATTGCGGTTACCCTCTATTGCGGTTACCCTCTATTGCAGTTACCCTCTATTGCAGTTACCCTCTATTGCAGTTACCCTCTATTGCAGTTACCCTCTATTGCGGTTACCCTCTATTGCAGTTACTCTCTATTGCGGTTACCCTCTATTGCAGTTACCCTCTATTGCAGTTACCCTCTATTGCTGTTACCCTCTATTGCGGTTACCCTCTATTGCAGTTACCCTCTATTGCTGTTACCCTCTATTGCGGTTACCCTCTATTGCGGTTACCCTCTATTGCTGTTACCCTCTATTGCGGTTACCCTCTATTGCGGTTACCCTCTATTGCGGTTACCCTCTATTGCGGTTACCCTCTATTGCGGTTACCCTCTATTGCATTTACCCTCTATTGCGGTTACCCTCTATTGCGGTTACCCTCTATTGCATTTACCCTCTATTGCGGTTACCTTCTATTGCATTTACCCTCTATTGCGGTTACCCTCTATTGCTGTTACCCTCTATTGCGGTTAACCCTCTATTGCGGTTACCCTCTATTGCGGTTAACCCTCTATTGCGGTTAACCCTCTATTGCGGTTAACCCTCTATTGCGGTTAACCCTCTATTGCGGTTAACCCTCTATTGCGGTTAACCCTCTATTGCGGTTAACCCTCTATTGCGGTTAACCCTCTATTGCGGTTAACCCTCTATTGCGGTTAACCCTCTATTGCGGTTAACCCTCTATTGCGGTTAACCCTCTATTGCGGTTAACCCTCTATTGCGGTTAACCCTCTATTGCGGTTAACCCTCTATTGCGGTTACCCTCTATTGCGGTTAGTCTCTATTGCGGTTAGTCTCTATTGCGGTTAGTCTCTATTGCAGTTAGTTTCTATTGCGGATACCCTCTATTGCGGATACCCTCTATTGCGGTTAGTCTCTATTGCGGTTAGTCTCTATTGCGGTTAGTCTCTATTGCGGTTAGTCTCTATTGCGGTTAGTCTCTATTGCGGTTAGTCTCTATTGCGGTTAGTCTCTATTGCGGTTAGTCTCTATTGCGGTTAGTCTCTATTGCGGTTAGTCTCTATTGCGGTTAGTCTCTATTGCGGTTAGTCTCTATTGCGGTTAGTCTCTATTGCGGTTAGTCTCTATTGCGGTTAGTCTCTATTGCGGTTAGTCTCTATTGCGGTTAGTCTCTATTGCGGTTAGTCTCTATTGCGGTTAGTCTCTTTTGCGGTTAGTCTCTTTTGCGGTTAGTCTCTTTTGCGGTTAGTCTCTATTGTAGATACCCTCTATTGCAGTTAGTCTTTATTGCAGTTAGCTGTGTTCCACTGAAGTGCAATACCACACACAACCTTAGAGCAAGTATGGTGCTGTTTCTGGAAGAAACCATAGGTGTTTTTTTTTAACCTTATCAGTATTGCAGCTCTATTCTTTTTAAGTGACTGGAGCCAAACTGTAATACCGCACACAACCAGAGGACAATGGGTGGCACTGTTTTTAGAAGAAATTAGCTTTTCTGGTGACTATTAATGCAGTAGGAATCGACCATCTACAGGCCTAAATGACATATAGCAATGGGCTCCAAACTGTGAATCCCCAGCTGTTGTCTAACTACAACTCCCAGCCGTTGGCTGTCCGGACATGCAGGTAGTTGTAGTTTGCAACAGCTGGGGGTCCACAGTTTGCAGACCACTGCTATACACGTGTCAGTCTTCACTGTCCAACCATTGGTGGCGGTGACTCGGGATGTTTTTTCCCGTGTGATTTCGGATCGCCCCTGAGCCTGCCAGGACCCGCAGCCCTCCTCTACCGCCGGAACGTGATACCCCTGGAGCCCTGGAACTTCTTTTTGATGGGCGGTGTGAACTATTGAACCTGCTCAGTCAGCAGCGGGAGATGAGACCTGCGCCACTGCCGCTGCCAGATGCTGCGAGGTGTCTGTAATGCAGAGCAGAGGGTCGGGGCCTTGTGACTGCAGACTCTTCCAGAGCCGCTCCTGTTCCTGCACTCCGGTCACATCCAGAGCTTCAGTTACAATCAATGTTGTTAGGCAGTATATGGCGGTGTTATTTAGGGACTGTTGGGGCAGTATATGGTGGTATAATTAGGCACTGTTGTTAGGGCAGTATATGGAGGTATTATTTAGGCACTGTTATTTGGGCAGTATATGGTGGTATTATTTAGGCACTGTTATTGGGGCAGTATATGGTGGTATTATTTAGGCACTTTTAGTGCAGTATATGGCGGAATTATTAATGCACTGTTAGGGCAGCATAGGGTGGTATTATTTAGGCACTGTTTAGTGTAGTATATTGTGGTATTATTTAGGCACTGTTAGGGCAGTATATGGTGGTATTATTTAGGCACTGTTGTTAGGGCAGCATATGGTGGTATTATTTAGTAACTGTTAGGGCAGTATATGGTGGTATTATTTATGTACTGTTAGGGCAGTATATGGCGGTATTATGTAGGCACTGTTAGGCCAGTGTATGGTGGTATTATTAAGGCACTGTTGGGGTAGTATATGGTGGTATTATTTAGGCACTGTTGTTCGGAAAATATATGGTGGTATTGATGCACTATTGTAGGGGCAGTATATGGCAGCATTATTTAGGCACCGTTAGTGTAGTATATGGTGGTATTATTTAGGCACTGTTGTTAGGACAATATATGGTGGTATTATTTATGCACTATTGTTGGGGCAGTATATGGCGGTATTTAGGCACTGTTAGTGTAGTATATGGTGGTATTATTTAGGCACTGTTGTAAGGACAGTATTTGGTGGTATTATTTATGCACTATTGTTGGGGCAGTATATGGCGGTATTATTTAGGCACTGTTAGCTTAGTATATGGTGATATTATATTATTTATGCACTATTGTTGGGGCAGTATATGGTGGTATTATTTATGTACTATTGTTGGGGCAGTATATGGTGGTATTATTTAGGCACTGTTAGCATAGTATATGGGGGTATTTATGCACTATTGTTGGGGCAGTATATGGCGGTATTATTTAGGCACTGTTAGCGTAGTATATGGTGGTATTATTTAGGCACTGTTGTTAGGACAGTATATGGTGGTATTATTTATGTACTGTTAGGGCAGTATATGGTTGTATTATTTAGGCAATGTTAGGCCAGTATGTGGTGGTATTATTTAGGCTCTGTTGTTAGGACAATATATGGTGGTATTGATGCACTATTGTTGGGGCAGTATATGGTGGTATTATTTATGCACTATTGTTGGGACAGTATATGGCGGTATTATTTAGGCACTGTTAGCTTAGTATATGGTGGTATTATTTATGCACTATTGTTGGGGCAGTATATGGTGGTATTATTTAGGCACTGTTGGTGTAGTATATGGTGGTATTATTTAGGCACTGTTAGCATAGTATATGGTGGTATTATTTATGCACTATGGTGGTTTTATTTAGGCACTACTTATGCACTATGGTGGTATTATTTAGGCACTGTTGTTAGGACAGTATATGGTGGTATTATTTATGCACTTTTGTTGGGGCAGTATATGGCGGTATTTAGGCACTGTTAGCTTAGTATATGGTGGTATTATTTAGGCACTGTTAGCTTAGTATATGGTGGTATTATTTAGGCACTGTTAGCTTAGTATATGGTGGTATTATTTAGGCACTGTTAGCTTAGTATATGGTGGTATTATTTAGGCACTGTTAGCTTAGTATATGGTGGTATTATTTAGGCACTGTTAGCTTAGTATATGGTGGTATTATTTAGGCACTGTTAGCTTAGTATATGGTGGTATTATTTAGGCACTGTTAGCTTAGTATATGGTGGTATTATTTAGGCACTGTTAGCTTAGTATATGGTGGTATTATTTAGGCACTGTTAGCTTAGTATATGGTGGTATTATTTAGGCACTGTTAGCTTAGTATATGGTGGTATTATTTAGGCACTGTTAGCTTAGTATATGGTGGTATTAATTAGGCACTGTTGTTAGGGCAGTTTATTGTGGTATTGTTTTTAAGCAACACAATTCCAGACCACCGGGTGGCAGATTAATGGATGTTTATGTCCCCCCCCCCCCCCAATTTTATTTTACATTGTCAGTCGTCACTGCCCCCGGGGCTGACTAATACCCCAACACCGCCTGATCAGTGGCAGCTGCCGCCTCCTGTTCTGCTAAGTGGCAGCTTTCAGCAAATCCCTGGAAAACCAAAACACTTTAAGATGGTTTGAAGTGTAAATACATTAGTGCCACGTAACGTGAACCGGAGGAAGCCCCGCCCACCGCCAAACAACGATCACCGGCGCTGCCGTCTGCACGGTTTTGTCACAAATTTGTGTCAAAAATTTACTATTTTATTGCAGGGAAAACGTATCAAAAAGCTAATACTTTACAAGATCTCTGCTTGCTGTCAGGAAGTAGAAATCAAGTCTTTATGGAAGGACAAGGTATAAAGTTGCAGCTGTATCACAGCTGAGGGTTTGTTACAGTTGTATCCAGTCTAGACTTCGATGATCTGTGAACAAAATGCATAAGCAGCGCAATTCTCTCTCCTGCTTGCTGTAAGTGAATGAAAACAATTTTGATTAACCCTAGAGACCGAAAGCATTTTCGGACCTAATCCTTTTCACTGCTGAGGGTTTGTTACAGTTTTATTCAGTCTAGACCTCAATGATCTGCTAGAATAATGCAGAAGCAGCGCAATTCTCTCTCCTGCTTGCTGTCAGTGAACGGAAACAATTTTGCTTACACCAGTGCTTCTTATCTGGTTTGCCTTCAGCCGTTGCAGAACTATAACTCCGAACATGCCCGGACAGCCATAGGCTGTCCGGGCATGCTGGGAGTTGTATTTTTGCAACAGCTGGAGGCACGCTGGATAGGAAACACTGACTTAGAACTAGAAATAACGTGCAGGCCTTATCCTTCTCACAGCAGAGGGTTCGTTACAGTGATATCAATGCGGATAAAATGAATCAGATGCGGATGCACAATTGTAACAAACCCTCAGCTGTAAGAAGCATCAGCTCAATAAGGGCTTTCGCTGACAGCAAGCAGAGATTTTGACTCCGTCCAAAAAGTTTATTAGGAACTTTAAAAAAAAATAATAATAATTTTAGTTTAGATTTTTTAGGAAAACCCGTCATTAACCCCCTGCGCAGGTGTGTGTGGCGATCGTCGCTATCATGGCGTGGCGTTCTCACGGGAAATGTAACGGTAGCGACTCCTCGTAGATAACCCTTAACCCCCCCCCAACCCCACGGTCCTTTATTCTGACAATGAATGGCTCGCTGGGTGTTGGATCCCCCGTGATCTGCCCAGCGGTGCGTTTCCTGCACAATGTACCAGCCCAGGTAATTCTGTGATCGCCCCCTTGGGCCCAGGTGATAAATCACACGTGGGAACTTCGATCTTATCAGGAGATGTCAGCGAGATTTCTATGTACGGTAGAGAAAGCGATTACACGTGTGACACGCCTAAATTACACGCTGAGAGGAGACAGGGGTTGTTATTACAACTTGGCTCCAGAAACTAAACTGCAATACCACACACAACCTGAGGACAGGGGTGGTGCTGTTCTTACAACTTGGCTCCAGAAACTAAACTTCAATACCACACACAACCTGAGGACAGGGGTGGTGCTGTTCTTACAACTTGGCTCCAGAAACTAAACTGCAATACCACACACAACCTGAGGACAGGGGTGGTGCTGTTCTTACAACTTGGCTCCAGAAACTAAACTGCAGTACCACACACAACCTGAGGACAGGGGTGGTGCTGTTCTTACAACTTGGCTCCAGAAACTAAACTGCAATACCACACACAACCTGAGGACAGGGGTGGTGCTGTTCTTACAACTTGGCTCCAGAAACCAAACTGCAATACCACACACAACCTGAGGACAGCGGTGGTGCTGTTCTTACAACTTGGCTCCAGAAACTAAACTGCAATACCACACACAACCTGAGGACAGGGGTGGTGCTGTTCTTACAACTTGGCTCCAGAAACTAAACTGCAATACCACACACAACCTGAGGACAGGGGTGGTGCTGTTCTTACAACTTGGCTCCAGAAACTAAACTGCAGTACCACACACAACCTGAGGACAGGGGTGGTGCTGTTCTCACAACTTGGCTCCAGAAACTAAACTGCAATACCACACACAACCTGAGGACAGGGGTGGTGCTGTTCTTACAACTTGGCTCCAGAAACTAAACTGCAATACCACACACAACCTGAGGACAGGGGTGGTGCTGTTCTTACAACTTGGCTCCAGAATCTAAACTGCAATACCACACACAACCTGAGGACAGGGGTGGTGCTGTTCTTACAACTTGGCTCCAGAAACTAAACTGCAATACCACACACAACCTGAGGACAGGGGTGGTGCTGTTCTTACAACTTGGCTCCAGAAACTAAACTGCAGTACCACACACAACCTGAGGACAGGGGTGGTGCTGTTCTTACAACTTGGCTCCAGAAACCAAACTGCAATACCACACACAACCTGAGGACAGCGGTGGTGCTGTTCTTACAACTTGGCTCCAGAAACTAAACTGCAATACCACACACAACCTGAGGACAGCGGTGGTGCTGTTCTTACAACTTGGCTCCAGAAACTAAACTGCAATACCACACACAACCTGAGGACAGCGGTGGTGCTGTTCTCACAACTTGGCTCCAGAAACTAAACTGCAATACCACACACAACCTGAGGACAGGGGTGGTGCTGTTCTTACAACTTGGCTCCAGAAACTAAACTGCAATACCACACACAACCTGAGGACAGCGGTGGTGCTGTTCTCACAACTTGGCTCCAGAAACTAAACTGCAATACCACACACAACCTGAGGACAGCGGTGGTGCTGTTCTCACAACTTGGCTCCAGAAACTAAACTGCAATACCACACACAACCTGAGGACAGGGGTGGTGCTGTTCTTACAACTTGGCTCCAGAAACTAAACTGCAATACCACACACAACCTGAGGACAGGGGTGGTGCTGTTCTTACAACTTGGCTCCAGAAACTAAACTGCAGTACCACACACAATCTGAGTACAGCGGTGGTGCTGTTCTTACAACTTGGCTCCAGAAACTAAACTGCAGTACCACACACAACCTGAGGACAGCGGTGGTGCTGTTCTTACAACTTGGCTCCAGAAACTAAACTGCAATACCACACACAACCTGAGGACAGGGGTGGTGCTGTTCTCACAACTTGGCTCCAGAAACTAAACTGCAATACCACACACAACCTGAGGACAGGGGTGGTGCTGTTCTTACAACTTGGCTCCAAAAACTAAACTGCAATACCACACACAACCTGAGGACGGGTGGTGCTGTTCTTACAACTTGGCTCCAGAAACTAAACTGCAATACCACACACAACCTGAGGACAGGGGTGGTGCTGTTCTTACAACTTGGCTCCAGAAACTAAACTGCAATACCACACACAACCTGAGGACAGCGGTGGTGCTGTTCTCACAACTTGGCTCCAAAAACTAAACTGCAATACCACACACAACCTGAGGACAGGGGTGGTGCTGTTCTTACAACTTGGCTCCAGAAACTAAACTGCAATACCACACACAACCTGAGGACAGCGGTGGTGCTGTTCTTACAACTTGGCTCCAGAAACTAAACTGCAATACCACACACAACCTGAGGACAGGGGTGGTGCTGTTCTTACAACTTGGCTCCAAAAACTAAACTGCAAAACCACACACAACCTGAGGACAGCGGTGGTGCTGTTCTTACAACTTGGCTCCAGAAACCAAACTGCAATACCACACACAACCTGAGGACAGGGGTGGTGCTGTTCTTACAACTTGGCTCCAGAAACTAAACTGCAATACCACACACAACCTGAGGACAGGGGTGGTGCTGTTCTCACAACTTGGCTCCATCAACTTCCATGGAACTAAACTGCAGTACCCCACACAACCTAAGGACAGGGGTGGCTCTGTTTTTGGAAGAGATTCAATCTTTTTTTATTTTTTTTATTTGGGGTTGGGCGGAGTGCCCCTAAAGGGTTAAAGGGAATCTATAAGCTGTATTTGCTACTATAAGCACCAGGCAGGGTTGGATAGGTTAGGGTATAATAGCAATTTGTTCTATTTCTGTAGAGGTTGGTGGTTTCCACCTTTTTTTTTTTTTTTTTTTTTTTTCAGCCAAGTGTCAAGGGGGTGGGGCTTGGCTGCTCAAGTGCCACTATCTGAAACATCTCTGTGCTTACCCCCACCTCCCAGCCCCTCCTCAATTGAGGTTTAGAACCTTGTACATCACTCATGGAGGGGCTAAGTAAGTGTTCCAGGGTGTGGCACTTGAGCAGGTCAGCTCCGCCTCTTTGACACTCGGCTGAGAAATAAAAAGGTCACTTTATAATTGGGGGAACCACCATCAAATTCAGAAAAGATGCAGTTTGCTTTTATACCCTAACACACTGTTTCCTAACCAGTGTGCCTCCAGCTGTTGCAAAACTACAACTCCCAGCATGCCCGGACAGCCAAAGGCTGTCCGGGCATGCTGGGAGTTGTAGTTTTGCAACAACTGGAGACACATTGGTTGGGAAACACTGCCCTAACATCTGTCTAGGAGGTGTAGGTAAGTGCCGAGGCATTCCAAGCTGTGGCACTTGAGCAGATAGGCTCCGCCTTCTTGACACTTGGCCTGGAAATACAAAGGTAATTTTATAAGTTTAACCAGCAGGTGCTGAGAGTGAGCACTGAATTGGACGGTAGGTGTCAGGCTGGATGAGGATAGACCAACACTGGACAACCTTCAGTCTAGACTCCATACCCCCCAGGACTTATTGGAAGCATTGTATAGTTTTACCGCTCTAACAGTAAAGACTCCTTTACTTCTATTCCTCCACAGCAGACTGCATTCCTATTAATTGCTGGTGGTTCAGTTAAAAAAATATTTAGGTTTATCTAGCAGAGCTTATTGGCTCTAACAGTAAAGAATCCTTTCTTTGCTGACGGTGCAGGGATGTTACCTGTGGTAGAGAAGCTTCTGTTCTAGTTACTTATATAAACAGCAGACAGGAGGCGCCATTGGGTATAAGGATTATGAGGCCACTACTCCAGCTCCCTGACCCTGGGCCTATGTTTACATTAACAATGAGGATCTGGTGAGCGCCCAACACGGAACCTCAGCTGTGTAAGGTCACAACTTCATTATCACCCGCCACATGGACCCTCAGGACGCCACGTCTACGGGCAACACTAATCCAGGTGACCCAGGTCCTATTACTCCAGGACTACAGGAGGATGTATCTCCAGCTGTTCAGATCCTTCACCCTGCGGTGGATTATAAGGAACTGTAATAGAGAAGAACAAGATATAAGACGGGGGAAACAACACCGAGACAGTATTATAGTAGTTATATTCTTGTATATAGGAGGCAGTATTATAGTAGTTATATTCTTGTATATAGGAGCAGTATTATAGTAGTTATATTCTTGTATATAGGGGCAGTATTGTAGTAGTTTATATTCTTGTATATAGGGGCAGTATTATAGTAGTTATATTCTTGTATATAGGAGCAGTATTATAGTAGTTATATTCTTGTATATAGGAGCAGTATTATAGTAGTTATATTCTTGTATATAGGAGCAGTATTATAGTAGTTATATTCTTGTATATAGGAGGCAGTATTATAGTAGTTATATTCTTGTATATAGGAGCAGTATTGAAGTAGTTATATTCTTGTATATAGGGGACAGTATTATAGTAGTTATAGACTTGTATGTAGGAGGGAGTATTACAGTAGTTATATTCTTGTATATAGGAGGCAGTATTATAGTAGTTACATTCTTGTATATAGGAGCAGTATTATAGTAGTTATATTCTTGTATATAGGAGCAGTATTATAGTAGTTATATTCTTGCATATAGGAGCAGTATTATAGTGGTTATATTCTTGCATATAGGAGCAGTATTATAGTAGTTATATTCTTGTATATAGGAGCAGTATTATAGTAGTTATATTCTTGTATATAGGAGCAGTATTATAGTAGTTATATTCTTGTATATAGGAGCAGTATTATAGTAGTTATATTCTTGTATATAGGAGCAGTATTATAGTAGTTATATTCTTGTATATAGGAGCAGTATTATAGTAGTTATATTCTTGTATATAGGAGGCAGTATTATAGTAGTTATATTTTTGTATATAGGAGGCAGTATTATAGTAGTTATATTCTTGTATATAGGAGCAGTATTATAGTAGTAATATTCTTGTATATAGGGGCAGTATTATAGTAGGTATATTCCTGTATATAGGGGCAGTATTATAGTAGTTATATTCTTGTATATAGGAAAAGTATTATAGTAGTTATATTCTTGTATATAGGAGCAGTATTATAGTAGTTATATTCTTGTATATAAAAGCAGTATTATAGTAGTTATATTCTTGTATATAGGGGCAGTATTATAGTAGTTATATTCTTGTATATAGGAGGCAGTATTATAGTAGTTATATTCTTGTATATAGGAGGCAGTATTATAGTAGTTATATTCTTGTATATAGGAGCAGTATTATAGTAGTTATATTCTTGTATATAGGAGCAGTATTATAGTAGTTATATTCTTGTATATAGGAGAAGTATTATAGTAGTTATATTCTTGTATATAGGAGCAGTATTATAGTAATTATATTCTTGTATATAGGAGGCAGTATTATAGTAGTTATATTCTTGTATATAGGAGCAGTATTAGAGTAGTATATTCATGTATATAGGGGGCAGTATTATAGTAGTGTCACGATGCCGGCTGGCAGGAGGTGGATCCTCTGTGCCAGAGAGGGATTGGCGTGGACCGTGCTAGTGGACCGGTTCTAAGTCACTACTGGTTTTCACCAGAGCCCGCCGCAAAGCGGGATGGTCTTGCTGCGGCGGTAGTGACCAGGTCGTATCCACTAGCAACGGCTCAACCTCTCTGACTGCTGAAGATAGGCGCGGTACAAGGGAGTAGGCAGAAGCAAGGTCGGACGTAGCAGAAGGTCGGGGCAGGCAGCAAGGATCGTAGTCAGGGGCAACGGCAGGAGGTCTGGAACACAGGCTAGGAACACACAAGGAAACGCTTTCACTGGCACAATGGCAACAAGATCCGGCGAGGGAGTGCAGGGGAAGTGAGGTATACATAGGGAGTGCACAGGTGAACACACTGATTAGAACCACTTGCGCCAATCAGCGGCGCAGTGGCCCTTTAAATCGCAGAGACCCGGCGCGCGCGCGCGCCCTAGGGAGCGGGGCCGCGCGCGCCGGGACAGGACCGACGGAGAGCGAGTCAGGTACGGGAGCCGGGGTGCGCATCGCGAGCGGGCGCCACCCGCATCGCGAATCGCATCCCGGCTGGAGGCGGTATCGCAGCGCACCGGGTCAGTGGATCTGACCGGAGCGCTGCAGTAGCGAGAGTGTAGCGAGCGCTCCGGGGAGGAGCGGGGACCCGGAGCGCTCGGCGTAACAGTACCCCCCCCCTTGGGTCTCCCCCTCTTCTTAGAGCCTGAGAACCTGAGGAGCAGACTTTTGTCTAGGATATTGTCCTCAGGTTCCCAGGATCTCTCTTCAGGACCACAACCCTCCCAATCGACCAAAAAAAAAGTTTTCCCTCTGACCTTCTTGGAGGCCAGTATCTCCTTTACGGAGAAGATGTCCGAGGAGCCGGAAACAGGAGTGGGAGAAACAAGTTTGGGAGAGAAACGGTTGAGGATGAGTGGTTTAAGAAGAGAAACGTGAAAGGCATTAGGAATACGAAGAGAAGGAGGAAGAAGAAGTTTGTAAGAGACAGGATTAATCTGGCACAAAATTTTGAAAGGACCAAGATAGCGTGGTCCCAATTTGTAGCTAGGGACACGGAAGCGGACATATTTAGCGGAGAGCCATACCTTGTCTCCAGGAGAAAAAATGGGGGGAGCTCTTCTTTTCTTATCAGCAAACTTCTTCATGCGTGATGAAGCCTGTAAGAGAGAATTTTGGGTCTCTTTCCATATGGTGGAAAGATCACGAGATATTTCATCCACAGCGGGCAAACCAGAGGGCAAGGGAGTAGGGAGGGGGGGAAGAGGGTGACGGCCATACACCACGAAAAATGGGGATTTGGAGGAAGATTCAGAGACTCTGAAGTTATACGAGAATTCGGCCCATGGTAGAAGATCTGCCCAGTCATCCTGGCGGGAGGAAACAAAATGCCGTAAATAATCACCCAGGACCTGGTTAATTCTTTCTACTTGCCCATTGGATTGAGGATGATAAGCAGAAGAGAAGTTTAATTTAATCTTGAGTTGTTTACAGAGAGCCCTCCAGAATTTTGACACGAATTGGACGCCTCTGTCCGAGACGATCTGCGTGGGCAACCCGTGAAGACGAAAAATGTGTACAAAAAATTGTTTTGCCAACTGAGGCGCTGAAGGAAGACCAGGAAGATGAATGAAATGTGCCATCTTGGAGAATCGATCAACGACCACCCAAACAACAGTGTTGCCACGGGATGGGGGTAAGTCTGTAATAAAGTCCATACCAATCAGAGACCAAGGCTGTTCAGGGACAGGCAGAGGATGAAGAAGACCAGCGGGCTTCTGGCGAGGAGTCTTATCCCGGGCACAGACAGTGCAGGCTCGCACAAAATCCACAACATCCGTCTCCAGAGTCGGCCACCAATAGAAACGAGAGATGAGTTGCACGGATTTCTTGATGCCCGCATGACCTGCGAGATGGGAGGAGTGACCCCATTTGAGGATTCCGAGGCGTTGGCGTGGAGAGACGAAGGTCTTCCTTGGAGGAGTTTGCCTGATGGAGGCTGGAGAAGTGGAGATCAGGCAGTCAGGAGGAATGATGTGTTGCGGAGAGAGCTCTACTTCCGAGGCATCCGAGGAACGAGAGAGAGCATCGGCCCTAATGTTCTTATCGGCAGGCCGAAAGTGAATTTCAAAATTAAATCGGGCAAAGAACAGAGACCACCTGGCCTGGCGAGGATTCAGCCGTTGGGCAGACTGGAGATAGGAGAGGTTCTTGTGATCGGTGTAAATAATAACTGGAAATCTTGATCCCTCCAGCAGATGCCTCCATTCCTCAAGTGCTAATTTAATGGCTAGTAGCTCTCGATCCCCGATGGAGTAGTTCCTCTCCGCCGGAGATAAGGTCCTAGAAAAAAAAACACAAGTAACAGCATGCCCGGAAGAATTTTTTTGTAGAAGGACCGCTCCGGCTCCTACTGAGGAGGCATCAACCTCCAATAGGAAGGGTTTAGATGGGTTAGATCTGGAGAGCCCGGGAGCCGAAGAAAAGGCAGACTTGAGCTGTTTAAATGCGTCTTACGCTTGCGGAGGCCATGACTTAGGATTGGCATTCTTTATGGTTAAAGCCACGATAGGGGCCACAATGGTAGAAAAATGTGGAATAAATTGTCTGTAATAATTGGCGAACCCCAAAAAACGTTGGATAGCACGGAGTCCGGAGGGGCGTGGCCAATCTAGGACGGCAGAGAGTTTGTCTGGATCCATTTGTAGTCCCTGGCCAGAGACCAAGTATCCTAGGAAAGGAAGAGATTGACATTCAAACAGACATTTCTCCATTTTGGCATAAAGTTGATTGTCACGAAGTCTCTGAAGAACCATGCGGACATGCTGGCGGTGTTCTTCTAGGTTGGCAGAAAAAATCAGGATATCGTCCAGATACACAACAACACAGGAATATAAGAGATCACGAAAAATTTCATTAACAAAGTCTTGGAAGACGGCAGGGGCGTTGCACAGGCCAAAGGGCATGACCAGATACTCAAAGTGTCCATCTCTAGTGTTAAATGCCGTTTTCCATTCATCCCCCTCTCTGATGCGGATGAGATTATAAGCACCTCTTAAGTCCAGTTTGGTAAAGATGTGTGCACCTTGGAGGCGATCAAAGAGTTCAGAGATGAGAGGTAGGGGGTAGCGGTTCTTTACCGTGATTTTATTAAGACCGCGGTAGTCAATGCAAGGACGTAGGGAGCCATCTTTTTTGGACACAAAGAAAAATCCGGCTCCGGCAGGAGAGGAGGATTTGCGGATAAAGCCCTTTTTTAAATTCTCCTGGATGTACTCAGACATAGCAAGAGTCTCTGGAGCAGAGAGAGGATAAATTCTGCCCCGGGGTGGAGTAGTGCCCGGGAGGAGGTCAATAGGACAGTCATAAGGCCTGTGAGGAGGTAGAGTCTCAGCTTGTTTTTTGCAAAAAACATCCGCAAAGTCCATATAGGCCTTAGGGAGACCGGTTACAGGGGGAACCACAGGGTCACGGCAAGGAGAACTGGGAACCGGTTTAAGGCAGTCCTTGAAACAAGAGGAACCCCAACTCTTGATCTCCCCAGAGGACCAATCCAGGGTTGGGGAATGGTGTTGAAGCCAGGGTAGTCCGAGGAGAATTTCGGAAGTGCAATTGGGGAGGACCAAAAACTCAATTTTCTCGTGATGAGGTCCGATGCACATTAGGAGGGGCTCCGTGCGGAAACGTATGGTACAGTCCAATCTTTCATTGTTAACACAATTGATGTAGAGGGGTCTGGCGAGACTGGTCACTGGGATGTTGAACCTGTTGATGAGAGAGGCTAAAATAAAATTTCCTGCAGATCCGGAATCCAAGAAGGCCATAGTAGAGAAGGAGAAGGTAGAGGCAGATATCCGCACAGGCACAGTAAGACGTGGAGAAGCAGGGTTGACATCAAGGACTGTCTCAACTTTGTGCAGAGTCAGCGTACGTCTTTCCAGGCGGGGAGGACGGATAGGACAATCCTTCAGGAAGTGTTCGGTACCGGCACAGTACAGGCAGAGATTCTCCATGCGGCGTCGTGTCCTCTCTTGAGGTGTCAGGCGAGACCGGTCGACCTGCATAGCCTCCACGGCGGGAGGCACAGGAACGGATTGCAGGGGACCAGAGGAGAGAGGAGCCGGGGAGAAAAAACGCCTCGTGCGAACAAAGTCCATATCCTGGCGGAGCTCCTGACGCCTTTCGGAAAAACGCATGTCAATGCGAGTGGCTAGATGAATGAGTTCATGTAGGTTAGCAGGGATTTCTCGTGCGGCCAGAACATCTTTAATGTTGCTGGATAGGCCTTTTTTAAAGGTCTCGCAGAGGGCCTCATTATTCCAGGATAGTTCAGAAGCAAGAGTACGGAATTGTACGGCGTACTCGCCAACGGAAGAATTACCCTGGACCAGGTTCAACAGGGCAGTCTCAGCAGAAGAGGCTCGGGCAGGTTCCTCAAAGACACTTCGAATTTCCGAGAAGAAGGAGTGTACAGAGGCAGTGACGGGGTCATTGCGGTCCCAGAGCGGTGTGGCCCATGACAGGGCTTTTCCGGACAGAAGGCTGACTACGAAAGCCACCTTAGACCTTTCAGTAGGAAACTGGTCCGACATCATCTCCAAGTGCAGGGAACATTGAGAAAGAAAGCCACGGCAAAATTTAGAGTCCCCATCAAATTTATCCGGCAAGGATAGTCGTAGGCCTGAAGCGGCCACTCGCTGCGGAGGAGGTGCAGGAGCTGGCGGAGGAGATGATTGCTGAAGCTGTGGTAGTAGCAGTTGTAGCATCACGGTCAGTTGAGACAGCTGGTGGCCTTGTTGCGCTATCTGTTGTGACTGCTGGGCGACCACCGTGGTGAGGTCAGCGACAACTGGCAGAGGTACTTCAGCGGGATCCATGGCCGGATCTACTGTCACGATGCCGGCTGGCAGGAGGTGGATCCTCTGTGCCAGAGAGGGATTGGCGTGGACCGTGCTAGTGGACCGGTTCTAAGTCACTACTGGTTTTCACCAGAGCCCGCCACAAAGCGGGATGGTCTTGCTGCGGCGGTAGTGACCAGGTCGTATCCACTAGCAACGGCTCAACCTCTCTGACTGCTGAAGATAGGCGCGGTACAAGGGAGTAGGCAGAAGCAAGGTCGGACGTAGCAGAAGGTCGGGGCAGGCAGCAAGGATCGTAGTCAGGGGCAACGGCAGGAGGTCTGGAACACAGGCTAGGAACACACAAGGAAACGCTTTCACTGGCACAATGGCAACAAGATCCGGCGAGGGAGTGCAGGGGAAGTGAGGTAATATAGGGAAGTGCACAGGTGAACACACTAATTAGAACCACTTGCGCCAATCAGCGGCGCAGTGGCCCTTTAAATCGCGGAGACCCGGCGCGCGCGCGCCCTAGGGAGCGGGGCCGCGCGCGCCGGGACAGGACCGACGGAGAGCGAGTCAGGTACGGGAGCCGGGGTGCGCATCGCGAGCGGGCGCCACCCGCATCGCGAATCGCATCCCGGCTGGAGGCGGTATCGCAGCACACCGGGTCAGTGGATCTGACCGGAGCGCTGCAGTAGCGAGAGTGTAGCGAGCGCTCCGGGGAGGAGCGGGGACCCGGAGCGCTCGGCGTAACAAGTAGTTATATTCTTGTATATAGGAGCAGTATTAGAGTAGTATATTCATGTATATAGGGGGCAGTATTATAGTAGTTATATTTTTGTATATGGGAGCAGTATTATAGTAGTTATATTCTTGTATTTAGGAGCAGTATTATAGTAGTTATATTCTTGTATATAGGGGGCAGTATTATAGTAGTTATATTCTTGTATATAGGAGCAGTATTATAGTAGTTATATTCTTGTTTATAGGAGCAGTATTATAGTAGATATATTCTTGTATATAGGAGCAGTATTATAGTAGTTATATTCTTGTATATAGGGGGCAGTATTATAGTAGTTATCTTCTTGTATATAGGAGCAGTATTATAGTAGTTATATTCTTGTATATAGGAGCAGTATTATAGTAGTTATATTCTTGTATATAGGAGGCAGGATTATAGTAGTTATATACTTGTATATAGAAGTATTATAGTAGTTATATTCTTGTATATAGGAGCAGTATTATAGTAGTTATATTCTTGTATATAGGAGCAGTATTATAGTAGTTATATTCTTGTATATAGGAGCAGTATTATAGTAGTTATATTCTTGTATATAGGAGCAGTATTATAGTAGTTAGATTCTTGTATATAGGAGCAGTGTTATAGTAGATATATTCTTGTATATAGGAGCAGTATTATAGTAGTTATATTCTTGTATATAGGAGGCAGGATTATAGTAGTTATATTCTTGTATATAGAAGTATTATAGTAGTTATATTCTTGTATATAGGAGCAGTATTATAGTAGTTATATTCTTGTATATAGGAGCAGTATTATAGTAGTTATATTCTTGTATATAGGAGCAGTATTATAGTAGATATATTCTTGTATATAGGAGCAGTATTATAGTAGTTATATTCTTGTATATAGGAGCAGTATTATAGTAAAAATGAAGTGACCTGTTGTGTGCAGGGATTGGCGGTGGCAGCGAGCTGGAGCATGCTATATGTCACACCTTTGGAGCTAAATATGAGTTTGTTATGGGACAGGAAGAAAACAGAATTTATAAGACAAAGGATTATCCTAACACCTGACTTGATGTGTATAAATATATGTCGTCGTCTTTGTTCAACTCTTTTTTTTCTCCTTTGTGTTAAATTGTGAAGTGATTGAAGCCTTTTGTTAGAGGTTCACAAGTACGTTCTTGTAGATACTGGACTTTCTCCATTGCATATCCTGACAATTTATTGGGTCCAGGATTAAATATCATGGCAATTATCAGCTTCAACCTCCACAAATAACACAGACCCCTATTATATAGCGTGAACCAGTATTCACACCAGAACATACAATCCAGCCGCTCAGACACTTCATATACATGAGAATACAACCTATCAATATATAGGAACCAGTGATATCACCAGACACTACATATACATGAGAATACAGCCTATCAATATATAGGAACCAGTGATATCACCAGACACTTCATATACATGAGAATACAGCCTATCAATATATAGGAACCAGTGATATCACCAGACACTTCATATACATGAGAATACAGCCTATCAATATACCAGGAACCAGTGATATCACCAGACACTTCATATACATGAGAATACAGCCTATCAATATACCAGGAACCAGTGATATCACCAGACACTACATATACATGAGAATACAACCTATCAATATATAGGAACCAGTGATATCACCAGACACTTCATATACATGAGAATACAGCCTATCAATATACCAGGAACCAGTGATATCACCAGACACTACATATACATGAGAATACAACCTATCAATATACAGGAACCAGTGATATCACCAGACACTTCATATACATGAGAATACAGCTTATCAATATACCAGGAACCAGTGATATCACCAGACACTACATATACATGAGAATACAACCTATCAATATACCAGGAACCAGTGATATCACCAGACACTACATATACATGAGAATACAGCCTATCAATATACCAGGAACCAGTGATATCACCAGACACTTCATATACATGAGAATACAGCCTATCAATATATAGGAACCAGTGATATCACCAGACACTTCATATACATGAGAATACAGCCTATCAATATACCAGGAACCAGTGATATCACCAGACACTACATATACATGAGAATACAACCTATCAATATACAGGAACCAGTGATATCACCAGACACTTCATATACATGAGAATACAGCCTATCAATATATAGGAACCAGTGATATCACCAGACACTTCATATACATGAGAATACAGCCTATCAATATACCAGGAACCAGTGATATCACCAGACACTACATATACATGAGAATACAGCCTATCAATATACCAGGAACCAGTGATATCACCAGACACTTCATATACATGAGAATACAACCTATCAATATACCAGGAACCAGTGATATCACCAGACACTTCATATACATGAGAATACAGCCTATCAATATACCAGGAACCAGTGATATCACCAGACACTTCATATACATGAGAATACAGCCTATCAATATACCAGGAACCAGTGATATCACCAGACACTACATATACATGAGAATACAACCTATCAATATACCAGGAACCAGTGATATCACCAGACACTACATATACATGAGAATACAGCCTATCAATATACCAGGAACCAGTGATATCACCAGACACTACATATACATGAGAATACAGCCTATCAATATACCAGGAACCAGTGATATCACCAGACACTACATATACATGAGAATACAGCCTATCAATATACCAGGAACCAGTGATATCACCAGACACTTCATATACATGAGAATACAACCTATCAATATACCAGGAACCAGTGATATCACCAGACACTTCATATACATGAGAATACAGCCTATCAATATACCAGGAACCAGTGATATCACCAGACACTTCATATACATGAGAATACAGCCTATCAATATATAGGAACCAGTGATATCACCAGACACTACATATACATGAGAATACAGCCTATCAATATACCAGGAACCAGTGATATCACCAGACACTTCATATACATGAGAATACAACCTATCAATATACCAGGAACCAGTGATATCACCAGACACTACATATACATGAGAATACAGCCTATCAATATACCAGGAACCAGTGATATCACCAGACACTACATATACATGAGAATACAGCCTATCAATATACCAGGAACCAGTGATATCACCAGACACTACATATACATGAGAATACAGCCTATCAATATACCAGGAACCAGTGATATCACCAGACACTTCATATACATGAGAAAACAGCCTATCAATACACCAGGAACCAGTGATATCACCAGACACTACATATAGATGAGAATACAGCCTATCAATATATAGGAACCAGTGATATCACCAGACACTATATACATGAGAATACAACCTATCAATATATAGGAACCAGTGATATCACCAGACACTTCATACACATGAGAATACAGCCTATCAATATACCAGGAACCAGTGATATCACCAGACACTACATATACATGAGAATACAGCCTATCAATATACCAGGAACCAGTGATATCACCAGACACTACATATACATGAGAATACAGCCTATCAATATACCAGGAACCAGTGATATCACCAGACACTACATATACATGAGAATACAGCCTATCAATATACCAGGAACCAGTGATATCACCAGACACTTCATATACATGAGAATACAGCCTATCAATATACCAGGAACCAGTGATATCACCAGACACTTCATATACATGAGAATACAACCTATCAATACACCAGGAACCAGTGATATCACCAGACACTACATATACATGAGAATACAACCTATCAATATACCAGGAACCAGTGATATCACCAGACACTTTATATACATGAGAATACAGCCTATCAATATATAGGAACCAGTGATATCACCAGACACTACATATATATGAGAATACAACCTATCAATATACCAGGAACCAGTGATATCACCAGACACTTCATATACATGAGAATACAACCTATCAATATACCAGGAACCAGTGATATCACCAGACACTACATATACATGAGAATACAGCCTATCAATATACCAGGAACCAGTGATATCACCAGACACTACATATATATGAGAATACAACCTATCAATATACCAGGAACCAGTGATATCACCAGACACTACATATACATGAGAATACAGCCTATCAATATACCAGGAACCAGTGATATCACCAGACACTTCATATACATGTGAATACAGCCTATCAATATATAGGAACCAGTGATATCACCAGACACTTCATATACATGTGAATACAGCCTATCAATATATAGGAACCAGTGATATCACCAGACACTTCATATACATGAGAATACAGCCTATCAATATACCAGGAACCAGTGATATCACCAGACACTGCATATACATGAGAATACAGCCTATCAATATACCAGGAACCAGTGATATCACCAGACACTTCATATACATGAGAATACAACCTATCAATATACCAGGAACCAGTGATATCACCAGACACTTCATATACATGAGAATACAGCCTATCAATATACCAGGAACCAGTGATACCACCAGACACTTCATATACATGAGAATACAGCCTATCAATATACCAGGAACCAGTGATATCACCAGACACTTCATATACATGAGAATACAACCTATCAATATACCAGGAACCAGTGATATCACCAGACACTACATATACATGAGAATACAGCCTATCAATATACCAGGAACCAGTGATATCACCAGACACTACATATATATGAGAATACAACCTATCAATATACCAGGAACCAGTGATATCACCAGACACTTCATATACATGAGAATACAGCCTATCAATATACCAGGAACCAGTGATATCACCAGACACTGCATATACATGAGAATACAGCCTATCAATATACCAGGAACCAGTGATACCACCAGACACTTCATATACATGAGAATACAGCCTATCAATATACCAGGAACCAGTGATACCACCAGACACTTCATATACATGAGAATACAACCTATCAATACACCAGGAACCAGTGATATCACCAGACACTACATATACATGAGAATACAGCCTATCAATATACCAGGAACCAGTGATATCACCAGACACTACATATACATGAGAATACAACCTATCAATATACCAGGAACCAGTGATATCACCAGACACTTCATATACATGTGAATACAGCCTATCAATATATAGGAACCAGTGATATCACCAGACACTTCATATACATGTGAATACAGCCTATCAATATATAGGAACCAGTGATATCACCAGACACTACATATACATGTGAATACAGCCTATCAATATATAGGAACCAGTGATATCACCAGATACTTCATATACATGAGAATACAGCCTATCAATATACCAGGAACCAGTGATATCACCAGACACTACATATACATGAGAATACAGCCTATCAATATACCAGGAACCAGTGATATCACCAGACACTTCATATACATGAGAATACAACCTATCAATATACCAGGAACCACTGATATCACCAGACACTTCATATACATGAGAATACAACCTATCAATATACCAGGAACCACTGATATCACCAGACACTACATATACATGAGAATACAGCCTATCAATATATAGGAACCAGTGATATCACCAGACACTACATATACATGAGAATACAACGTATCAATATACCAGGAATCAGAGATATCACGAGACACTTCATATACATGAGAATACAGCCTATCAATATACCAGGAACCAGTGATATCACCAGACACTTCATATACATGAGAATACAACCTATCAATATACCAGGAACCAGTGATATCACCAGACACTTCATATACATGAGAATACAGCCTATCAATATACCAGGAACCAGTGATATCACCAGACACTTCATATACATGAGAATACAGCCTATCAATATACCAGGAACCAGTGATATCACCAGACAGTTCATATACATGTGAATACAGCCTATCAATATATAGGAACCAGTGATATCACCAGACACTTCATATACATGTGAATACAGCCTATCAATATATAGGAACCAGTGATATCACCAGACACTACATATACATGAGAATACAGCCTATCAATATACCAGGAACCAGTGATATCACCAGACACTACATATACATGAGAATACAGCCTATCAATATATAGGAACCAGTGATATCACCAGACACTACATATACATGAGAATACAGCCTATCAATATACCAGGAACCAGTGATATCACCAGACACTTCATATACATGAGAATACAGCCTATCAATATATAGGAACCAGTGATATCACCAGACACTACATATACATGAGAATACAACCTATCAATATACCAGGAACCAGTGATATCACCAGACACTTCATATACATGAGAATACAACCTATCAATATACCAGGAACCAGTGATATCACCAGACACTACATATACATGAGAATACAGCCTATCAATATACCAGGAACCAGTGATATCACCAGACACTGCATATACATGAGAATACAGCCTATCAATATACCAGGAACCAGTGATACCACCAGACACTTCATATACATGAGAATACAACCTATCAATATACCAGGAACCAGTGATATCACCAGACACTTCATATACATGAGAATACAGCCTATCAATATACCAGGAACCAGTGATACCACCAGACACTTCATATACATGAGAATACAACCTATCAATACACCAGGAACCAGTGATATCACCAGACACTACATATACATGAGAATACAGCCTATCAATATACCAGGAACCAGTGATATCACCAGACACTACATATATATGAGAATACAACCTATCAATATACCAGGAACCAGTGATATCACCAGACACTTCATATACATGAGAATACAGCCTATCAATATACCAGGAACCAGTGATATCACCAGACACTGCATATACATGAGAATACAACCTATCAATATACCAGGAACCAGTGATACCACCAGACACTTCATATACATGAGAATACAACCTATCAATATATAGGAACCAGTGATATCACCAGACACTTCATATACATGAGAATACAGCCTATCAATATACCAGGAACCAGTGATATCACCAGACACTTCATATACATGAGAATACAGCCTATCAATATACCAGGAACCAGTGATACCACCAGACACTTCATATACATGAGAATACAACCTATCAATACACCAGGAACCAGTGATATCACCAGACACTACATATACATGAGAATACAGCCTATCAATATATAGGAACCAGTGATATCACCAGACACTACATATATATGAGAATACAGCCTATCAATATATAGGAACCAGTGATATCACCAGACACTACATATACATGAGAATACAACCTATCAATATACCAGGAACCAGTGATATCACCAGACACTTCATATACATGAGAATACAACCTATCAATACACCAGGAACCAGTGATATCACCAGACACTACATATACATGAGAATACAGCCTATCAATATATAGGAACCAGTGATATCACCAGACACTACATATACATGAGAATACAGCCTATCAATATACCAGGAACCAGTGATATCACCAGACAGTTCATATACATGTGAATACAGCCTATCAATATATAGGAACCAGTGATATCACCAGACACTACATATACATGAGAATACAGCCTATCAATATACCAGGAACCAGTGATATCACCAGACACTACATATACATGAGAATACAGCCTATCAATATATAGGAACCAGTGATATCACCAGACACTACATATACATGAGAATACAACGTATCAATATACCAGGAATCAGAGATATCACGAGACACTACATATACATGAGAATACAGCCTATCAATATACCAGGAACCAGTGATATCACCAGACACTTCATATACATGAGAATACAACCTATCAATATACCAGGAACCAGTGATATCACCAGACACTTCATATACATGAGAATACAACCTATCAATATACCAGGAACCAGTGATATCACCAGACACTGCATATACATGAGAATACAACCTATCAATATACCAGGAACCAGTGATATCACCAGACACTTCATATACATGAGAATACAACCTATCAATATACCAGGAACCAGTGATATCACCCGACACTACATATACATGAGAATACAGCCTATCAATATACCAGGAACCAGTGATATCACCAGACACTTCATATACATGAGAATACAGCCTATCAATATACCAGGAACCAGTGATACCACCAGACACTTCATATACATGAGAATACAACCTATCAATATACCAGGAACCAGTGATATCACCAGACACTTCATATACATGAGAATATAGCCTATCAATATACCAGGAACCAGCGATACCACCAGACACTTCATATACATGAGAATACAACCTATCAATACACCAGGAACCAGTGATATCACCAGACACTACATATACATGAGAATACAGCCTATCAATATACCAGGAACCAGTGATATCACCAGACACTACATATATATGAGAATACAACCTATCAATATACCAGGAACCAGTGATATCACCAGACACTTCATATACATGAGAATACAGCCTATCAATATACCAGGAACCAGTGATATCACCAGACACTGCATATACATGAGAATACAGCCTATCAATATACCAGGAACCAGTGATACCACCAGACACTTCATATACATGAGAATACAACCTATCAATATATAGGAACCAGTGATATCACCAGACACTTCATATACATGAGAATACAGCCTATCAATATACCAGGAACCAGTGATATCACCAGACACTTCATATACATGAGAATACAGCCTATCAATATACCAGGAACCAGTGATACCACCAGACACTTCATATACATGAGAATACAACCTATCAATACACCAGGAACCAGTGATATCACCAGACACTACATATACATGAGAATACAGCCTATCAATATATAGGAACCAGTGATATCACCAGACACTACATATATATGAGAATACATCCTATCAATATACCAGGAACCAGTGATATCACCAGACACTACATATACATGAGATTACAACCTATCAATATACCAGGAACCAGTGATATCACCAAACACTTCATATACATGAGAATACATCCTATCAATATACCAGGAACCAGTGATATCACCAGACACTACATATATATGAGAATACAACCTATCAATATACCAGGAACCAGTGATATCACCAGACACTACATATACATGAGAATACAGCCTATCAATATACCAGGAACCAGTGATATCACCAGACACTTCATATACATGTGAATACAGCCTATCAATATATAGGAACCAGTGATATCACCAGACACTTCATATACATGTGAATACAGCCTATCAATATATAGGAACCAGTGATATCACCAGACACTACATATACATGAGAATACAGCCTATCAATATACCAGGAACCAGTGATATCATCAGACACTACATATACATGAGAATACAACCTATCAATATATAGGAACCAGTGATATCACCAGACACTACATATACATGAGAATACAGCCTATCAATATACCAGGAACCAGTGATATCACCAGACACTTCATATACATGAGAATACAGCCTATCAATATACCAGGAACCAGTGATACCACCAGACACTTCATATACATGAGAATACAACCTATCAATACACCAGGAACCAGTGATATCACCAGACACTACATATACATGAGAATACAGCCTATCAATATATAGGAACCAGTGATATCACCAGACACTACATATATATGAGAATACATCCTATCAATATACCAGGAACCAGTGATATCACCAGACACTACATATACATGAGATTACAACCTATCAATATACCAGGAACCAGTGATATCACCAAACACTTCATATACATGAGAATACATCCTATCAATATACCAGGAACCAGTGATATCACCAGACACTACATATATATGAGAATACAACCTATCAATATACCAGGAACCAGTGATATCACCAGACACTACATATACATGAGAATACAGCCTATCAATATACCAGGAACCAGTGATATCACCAGACACTTCATATACATGTGAATACAGCCTATCAATATATAGGAACCAGTGATATCACCAGACACTTCATATACATGTGAATACAGCCTATCAATATATAGGAACCAGTGATATCACCAGACACTACATATACATGAGAATACAGCCTATCAATATATAGGAACCAGTGATATCACCAGACACTACATATACATGAGAATACAACGTATCAATATACCAGGAATCAGAGATATCACGAGACACTTCATATACATGAGAATACAACCTATCAATATACCAGGAACCAGTGATATCACCAGATACTTCATATACATGAGAATACAGCCTATCAATATATAGGAACCAGTGATATCACCAGACACTACATATACATGAGAATACAACCTATCAATATACCAGGAACCAGTGATATCACCAGACACTTCATATACATGAGAATACAGCCTATCAATATACCAGGAACCAGTGATATCACCAGACACTTCATATACATGAGAATACATCCTATCAATATACCAGGAACCAGTGATATCACCAGACACTTCATATACATGAGAATACAGCCTATCAATATACCAGGAACCAGTGATATCACCAGACACTACATATACATGAGAATACAGCCTATCAATATATAGGAACCAGTGATATCACCAGACACTACATATACATGAGAATACAACCTATCAATATATAGGAACCAGTGATATCACCAGACACTTCATATACATGAGAATACAGCCTATCAATATATAGGAACCAGTGATATCACCAGACACTACATATACATGAGAATACAGCCTATCAATATACCAGGAACCAGTGATATCACCAAACACTACATATACATGAGAATACAGCCTATCAATATATAGGAACCAGTGATATCACCAGACACTACATATACATGAGAATACAGACTATCAATATACCAGGAACCAGTGATATCACCAGACACTACATATACATGAGAATACAACCTATCAATATATCAGGAACCAGTGATATCACCAGACACTACATATACATGAGAATCCAGTCTATCATTATATAGGAACCAGTGATATCACCAGACACTTCATATACATGAGAATACAACCTATCAATATATAGGAACCAGTGATATCACCAGACACTTCATATACATGAGAATACAACCTATCAATATATCAGGAACCAGTGATATCACCAGACACTACATATACATGAGAATACAACCTATCAATATATCAGGAACCAGTGATATCACCAGACACTACATATACATGAGAATCCAGTCTATCAATATATAGGAACCAGTGATATCACCAGACACTTCATATACATGAGAATACAGCCTATCAATATACCAGGAACCAGTGATATCACCAGACACTTCATATACATGAGAATACAGCCTATCAATATACCAGGAACCAGTGATATCACCAGACACTACATATACATGAGAATACAGCCTATCAATATACCAGGAACCAGTGATATCACCAGACACTTCATATACATGAGAATACAGCCTATCAATATACCAGGAACCAGTGAAATCACCAGACACTTCATATACATGAGAATCCAGTCTATCAATATACCAGGAACCAGTGATATCACCAGACACTACATATACATGAGAATACAGCCTATCAATATACCAGGAACCAGTGATATCACCAGACACTTCATATACATGAGAATACAACCTATCAATATACCAGGAACCAGTGATATCATCAGACACTTCATATACATGAGAATACAGCCTATCAATATATAGGAACCAGTGATATCACCAGACACTACATATACATGAGAATACAGCTTATCAATATACCAGGAACCAGTGATATCACCAGACACTTCATATACATGAGAATACAGCCTATCAATACACCAGGAACCAGTGATATCACCAGACACTTCATATACATGAGAATGCAACGTATCAATATACCAGGAACCAGTGATATCACCAGACACTACATATACATGAGAATACAGCCTAACAATATATAGGAACCAGTGATATCACCAGACACTACATATACATGAGAATACAACCTATCAATATATCAGGAACCAGTGATATCACCAGACACTTCATATACATGAGAATCCAGTCTATCAATATATAGGAACCAGTGATATCACCAGACACTTCATATACATGAGAATACAGCCTATCAATATATAGGAACCAGTGATATCACCAGACACTACATATACATGAGAATACAACCTATCAATATACCAGGAACCAGTGATATCACCAGACACTTCATATACATGTGAATACAGCCTATCAATATATAGGAACCAGTGATATCACCAGACACTACATATACATGAGAATACAGCCTATCAATATATAGGAACCAGTGATATCACCAGACACTACATATACATGAGAATACAGCCTATCAATATACCAGGAACCAGTGATATCACCAGACACTTCATATACATGAGAATACAGCCTATCAATATACCAGGAACCAGTGATACCACCAGACACTTCATATACATGAGAATACAACCTATCAATACACCAGGAACCAGTGATATCACCAGACACTACATATACATGAGAATACAGCCTATCAATATATAGGAACCAGTGATATCACCAGACACTACATATATATGAGAATACATCCTATCAATATACCAGGAACCAGTGATATCACCAGACACTACATATACATGAGATTACAACCTATCAATATACCAGGAACCAGTGATATCACCAAACACTTCATATACATGAGAATACATCCTATCAATATACCAGGAACCAGTGATATCACCAGACACTACATATATATGAGAATACAACCTATCAATATACCAGGAACCAGTGATATCACCAGACACTACATATACATGAGAATACAGCCTATCAATATACCAGGAACCAGTGATATCACCAGACACTTCATATACATGTGAATACAGCCTATCAATATATAGGAACCAGTGATATCACCAGACACTTCATATACATGTGAATACAGCCTATCAATATATAGGAACCAGTGATATCACCAGACACTACATATACATGAGAATACAGCCTATCAATATATAGGAACCAGTGATATCACCAGACACTACATATACATGAGAATACAACGTATCAATATACCAGGAATCAGAGATATCACGAGACACTTCATATACATGAGAATACAACCTATCAATATACCAGGAACCAGTGATATCACCAGATACTTCATATACATGAGAATACAGCCTATCAATATATAGGAACCAGTGATATCACCAGACACTACATATACATGAGAATACAACCTATCAATATACCAGGAACCAGTGATATCACCAGACACTTCATATACATGAGAATACAGCCTATCAATATACCAGGAACCAGTGATATCACCAGACACTTCATATACATGAGAATACATCCTATCAATATACCAGGAACCAGTGATATCACCAGACACTTCATATACATGAGAATACAGCCTATCAATATACCAGGAACCAGTGATATCACCAAACACTACATATACATGAGAATACAGCCTATCAATATATAGGAACCAGTGATATCACCAGACACTACATATACATGAGAATACAACCTATCAATATATAGGAACCAGTGATATCACCAGACACTTCATATACATGAGAATACAGCCTATCAATATATAGGAACCAGTGATATCACCAGACACTACATATACATGAGAATACAGCCTATCAATATACCAGGAACCAGTGATATCACCAAACACTACATATACATGAGAATACAGCCTATCAATATATAGGAACCAGTGATATCACCAGACACTACATATACATGAGAATACAGACTATCAATATACCAGGAACCAGTGATATCACCAGACACTACATATACATGAGAATACAACCTATCAATATATCAGGAACCAGTGATATCACCAGACACTACATATACATGAGAATCCAGTCTATCATTATATAGGAACCAGTGATATCACCAGACACTTCATATACATGAGAATACAACCTATCAATATATAGGAACCAGTGATATCACCAGACACTTCATATACATGAGAATACAACCTATCAATATATCAGGAACCAGTGATATCACCAGACACTACATATACATGAGAATACAACCTATCAATATATCAGGAACCAGTGATATCACCAGACACTACATATACATGAGAATCCAGTCTATCAATATATAGGAACCAGTGATATCACCAGACACTTCATATACATGAGAATACAGCCTATCAATATACCAGGAACCAGTGATATCACCAGACACTTCATATACATGAGAATACAGCCTATCAATATACCAGGAACCAGTGATATCACCAGACACTACATATACATGAGAATACAGCCTATCAATATACCAGGAACCAGTGATATCACCAGACACTTCATATACATGAGAATACAGCCTATCAATATACCAGGAACCAGTGAAATCACCAGACACTTCATATACATGAGAATCCAGTCTATCAATATACCAGGAACCAGTGATATCACCAGACACTACATATACATGAGAATACAGCCTATCAATATACCAGGAACCAGTGATATCACCAGACACTTCATATACATGAGAATACAACCTATCAATATACCAGGAACCAGTGATATCATCAGACACTTCATATACATGAGAATACAGCCTATCAATATATAGGAACCAGTGATATCACCAGACACTACATATACATGAGAATACAGCTTATCAATATACCAGGAACCAGTGATATCACCAGACACTTCATATACATGAGAATACAGCCTATCAATACACCAGGAACCAGTGATATCACCAGACACTTCATATACATGAGAATGCAACGTATCAATATACCAGGAACCAGTGATATCACCAGACACTACATATACATGAGAATACAGCCTAACAATATATAGGAACCAGTGATATCACCAGACACTACATATACATGAGAATACAACCTATCAATATATCAGGAACCAGTGATATCACCAGACACTTCATATACATGAGAATCCAGTCTATCAATATATAGGAACCAGTGATATCACCAGACACTTCATATACATGAGAATACAGCCTATCAATATATAGGAACCAGTGATATCACCAGACACTACATATACATGAGAATACAACCTATCAATATATCAGGAACCAGTGATATCACCAGACACTTCATATACATGAGAATCCAGTCTATCAATATATAGGAACCAGTGATATCACCAGACACTTCATATACATGAGAATACAACCTATCAATATATCAGGAACCAGTGATATCACCAGACACTACATATACATGAGAATCCAGTCTATCATTATATAGGAACCAGTGATATCACCAGACACTTCATATACATGAGAATACAGCCTATCAATATACCAGGAACCAGTGATATCACCAGACACTTCATATACATGAGAATACAACCTATCAATATACCAGGAACCAGTGATATCACCAGACACTTCATATACATGAGAATACAGCCTATCAATATATAGGAACCAGTGATATCACCAGACACTTCATATACATGAGAATACAGCCTATCAATATACCAGGAACCAGTGATATCACCAGACACTACATATACATGAGAATACAGCCTATCAATATACCAGGAACCAGTGATATCACCAGACACTTCATATACATGAGAATCCAGTCTATCAATATACCAGGAACCAGTGATATCACCAGACACTACATATACATGAGAATACAGCCTATCAATATATCAGGAACCAGTGATATCACCAGACACTACATATACATGAGAATACAACCTATCAATATACCAGGAACCAGTGATATCATCAGACACTTCATATACATGAGAATACAACCTATCAATATACCAGGAACCAGTGATATCACCAGACACTACATATACATGAGAATACAGCCTATCAATATACCAGGAACCAGTGATATCACCAGACACTTCATATACATGAGAATACAGCCTATTAATACACCAGGAACCAGTGATATCACCAGACACTACATATACATGAGAATACAGCCTATCAATATACCAGAAACCAGTGATATCACCAGACACTACATATACCTAAGAATACAACCTATCAATATACCAGGAACCAGTGATATCACCAGATACTACATATACATGAGAATACAGCCTATCAATATACCAGGAACCAGTGATATCACCAGACACTACATATACATGAGAATACAGCCTATCAATATATAGGAACCAGTGATATCACCAGACACTACATATACATGAGAATAGAGCCTATCAATATACCAGGAACCAGTGATATCACCAGACACTTCATATACATGAGAATACAGCCTATCAATATACCAGGAACCAGTGATATCACCAGACACTACATATACATGAGAATACAGCCTATCAATATACCAGGAACCAGTGATATCACCAGACACTTCATATACATGAGAATACAGCCTATCAATATACCAGTAACCAGTGATATCACCAGACACTTCATATACATGAGAATACAGCCTATCAATATATAGGAACCAGTGATATCACCAGACACTTCATATACATGAGAATACAGCCTAACAATATACCAGGAACCAGTGATATCACCAGACACTTCATATACATGAGAACACAACCTATCAATATACCAGGAACCAGTGATATCACCAGACACTTCACATACATGAGAATACAGCCTATCAATATACCAGGAACCAGTGATATCACCAGACACTTCACATACATCAGAATACAGCCTATCAATATACCAGGAACCAGTGATATCACCAGACACTACATATACATGAGAATACAGCCTATCAATATATAGGAACCAGTGATATCACCAGACACTTCATATACATGAGAATACAGCCTATCAATATACCAGTAACCAGTGATATCACCAGACACTTCATATACATGAGAATACAGCCTATCAATATATAGGAACCAGTGATATCACCAGACACTACATATACATGAGAATACAACCTATCAATATACAGGAACCAGTGATATCATCAGACACTACATATACATGAGAATACAACCTATCAATATACCGGGAACCAGTGATATCACCAGACACTACATATACATGAGAATACAGCCTATCAATATACCAGGAACCAGTGATATCACCAGACACTTCATATACATAAGAATACAGCCTATCAACATACCAGGAACCAGTGATATCACCAGACACTACATATACATGAGAATACAGCCTATCAATATACCAGTAACCAGTGATATCACCAGACACTTCATATACATGAGAACACAACCTATCAATATACCAGGAACCAGTGATATCACCAGACACTTCATATACATGAGAATACAACCTATCAATATACCAGGAACCAGTGATATCACCAGACACTACATATACATGAGAATACAACTTATCAATATACCAGGAACCAGTGATATCACCAGACACTTCATATACATGAGAATACAACCTATCAATATATCAGGAACCAGTGATATCACCAGACACTTCATATACATGAGAATACAGCCTATCAATATATAGGAACCAGTGATATCACCAGATACTTCATATACATGAGAATACAGCCTATCAATATATCAGGAACCAGTGATATCACCAGACACTACATATACATGAGAATACAGCCTATCAATATACCAGGAATCAGTGATATCACCAGACACTTCATATACATGAGAATACAACCTATCAATATATAGGAACCAGTGATATCACCAGACACTTCATATACATGAGAATACAGCCTATCAATATATAGGAACCAGTGATATCACCAGACACTTCATATACATGAGAATACAGCCTATCAATATATAGGAACCAGTGATATCACCAGACACTTCATATACATGAGAACACAACCTATCAATATACCAGGAACCAGTGATATCACCAGACACTTCATATACATGAGAATACAACGTATCAATATACCAGGAACCAGTGATATCACCAGACACTACATATATATGAGAATACAGGTTATCAATATACCAGGAACCAGTGATATCACCAGACACTACATATACATGAGAATACAACCTATCAATACACCAGGAACCAGTGATATCACAAGACACTTCATATACATGAGAATACAGCCTATCAATATACCAGGAACCAGTGATATCACCAGACACTTCATATACATGAGAATACAGCCTATCAATATACCAGGAACCAGTGATATCACCAGACACTTCATATACATGAGAATACAGCCTATCAATATACCAGAAACCAGTGATATCACCAGACACTTCATATACATGAGAATATAGCCTATCAATATACCAGGAGCCAGTGATATCACCAGACACTACATATACATGAGAATACAGCCTATCAATATACCAGGAACCAGTGATATCACCAGACACTTCATATACATGAGAATACAGCCTATCAATATACCAGGAACCAGTGATATCACCAGACACTACATATACATGAGAATACAGCCTATCAATATACCAGGAACCAGTGATATCACCAGACACTTCATATACATGAGAATACATCCTATCAATATACCAGGAACCAGTGATATCACCAGACACTACATATACATGAGAATACAGTCTATCAATATACCAGGAACCAGTGATATCACCATACACTTCATATACATGAGAATACATCCTATCAATATACCAGGAACCAGTGATATCACCAGACACTTCATATACATGAGAATACAGCCTATCAATATATAGGAACCAGTGATATCACCAGACACTACATATACATGAGAATACAGCCTATCAATATACCAGGAACCAGTGATATCACCAGACACTACATATATATGAGAATACAGGTTATCAATATACCAGGAACCAGTGATATCACCAGACACTACATATACATGAGAATACAACCTATCAATACACCAGGAACCAGTGATATCACAAGACACTTCATATACATGAGAATACAGCCTATCAATATACCAGGAACCAGTGATATCACCAGACACTACATATACATGAGAATACAGCCTATCAATATACCAGGAACCAGTGATATCACCAGACACTACATATACATGAGAATACAGCCTATCAATATATAGGAACCAGTGATATCACCAGACACGTCATATACATGAGAATACAGCCTATCAATATATAGGAACCAGTGATATCACCAGACACTTCATATACATGAGAATACATCCTATCAATATACCAGGAACCAGTGATATCACCAGACACTACATATACATGAGAATACAGTCTATCAATATACCAGGAACCAGTGATATCACCAGACACTTCATATACATGAGAATACAGCCTATCAATATACCAGGAACCAGTGATATCACCAGACACTTCATATACATGAGAATACATCCTATCAATATACCAGGAACCAGAGATATCACCAGACACTTCATATACATGAGAATACAGCCTATCAATATACCAGGAACCAGTGATATCACCAGACACTTCATATACATGAGAATACAGCCTATCAATATATAGGAACCAGTGATATCACCAGACACTACATATACATGAGAATACAGCCTATCAATATACCAGGAACCAGTAATATCACCAGACACTTCATATACATGAGAATACAGCCTATCAATATACCAGGAACCAGTGATATCACCAGACACTTCATATACATGAGAATACAACCTATCAATATACCAGGAACCAGTGATATCACCAGACACTACATATACATGAGAATACAGCCTATCAATACACCAGGAACCAGTGATATCACCAGACACTTCATATACATGAGAATACAACCTATCAATATACCAGGAACCAGTAATATCACCAGACACTTCATATACATGAGAATACAGCCTATCAATATACCAGGAACCAGTGATATCACCAGACACTACATATACATGAGAATACAGCCTATCAATATACCAGGAACCAGTAATATCACCAGACACTTCATATACATGAGAATACAGCCTATCAATATACCAGGAACCAGTGATATCACCAGACACTTCATATACATGAGAATACAACCTATCAATATACCAGGAACCAGTGATATCACCAGACACTACATATACATGAGAATACAACCTATCAATATACCAGGAACCAGTGATATCACCAGACACTTCATATACATGAGAATACAACCTATCAATATACCAGGAACCAGTGATATCACCAGACACTTCATATACATGAGAATACAGCCTATCAATATATAGGAACCAGTGATATCACCAGACACTTCATATACATGAGAATACAGCCTATCAATATACCAGGAACCAGTGATATCACCAGACACTTCATATACATGAGAATACAGCCTATCAATATATAGGAACCAGTGATATCACCAGACACTTCATATACATGAGAATACAACCTATCAATATACCAGGAACCAGTGATATCACCAGACACTTCATATACATGAGAATACAACCTATCAATATACCAGGAACCAGTGATATCACCAGACACTTCATATACATGAGAATACAGCCTATCAATATATAGGAACCAGTGATATCACCAGACACTTCATATACATGAGAATACAGCCTATCAATATACCAGGAACCAGTGATATCACCAGACACTTCATATACATGAGAATACAACCTATCAATATACCAGGAACCAGTGATATCACCAGACACTACATATACATGAGAATACAACCTATCAATATATAGGAACCAGTGATATCACCAGACACTACATATACATGAGAATACAACCTATCAATATACCAGGATCCAGTGATATCATCAGACACTTCATATACATGAGAATACAGCCTATCAATATACCAGGAACCAGTGATATCACCAGACACTACATATATATGAGAATACAACCTATCAATACACCAGGAACCAGTGATATCACCAGACACTACATATACATGAGAATACAGCCTATCAATATACCAGGAACCAGTGATATCACCAGACACTACATATACATGAGAATACAGCCTATCAATATACCAGGAACCAGTGATATCACCAGACACTACATATACATGAGAATACAACCTATCAATATATAGGAACCAGTGATATCACCAGACACTTATATACATGAGAATACAACCTATCAATATATAGGAACCAATGATATCACCAGACACTACATATACATGAGAATACAGCCTATCAATATACCAGGAACCAGTGATATCTCCAGACACTTCATATACATGAGAATACAGCCTATCAATATACCAGGAACCAGTGATATCACCAGACACTTCATATACATGAGAACACAACCTATCAATACACCAGGAACCAGTGATATCACCAGACACTTCATATACATGAGAATACAGCCTATCAATATATAGGAACCAGTGATATCACCAGACACTTCATATACATGAGAACACAACCTATCAATATACCAGGAACTAATATCCGATAGGAACCAAACAGTGTGGGGGAGATTTATAAATCTTGTATTTAGGAACAGTAGAGCAGTTGCCCTATACAACCAAACGGATTCTAACTGGTAAGATGGATATATATATATATATATATATATATATATATATACACACACAACACACACACACATAAATAGTCGGTGAGTATTTTGCAATTGTCGTGGAACGTGAAAATAAATCAGTTAAATAAAATAGTTTTGTATAATTTTGATAGGAAAGATTAACATTGTATCACAGATGGTTTACGTCCTGCGGATAAGACTGCTCAGCTTAGAATCATCTCTGGAGCTTCGGGGTTTGGTACGGACGGTTCCCTCATATCTGGTACCATAACCTATAACGCCATATCATGGACCCTGCTATATAACCTTGGATCTCCTCTATATGTATATAGTGATATGGACTCTCTAAGACTTTTACGCTTTGACTCGTTTCAGTCACTTTGCAGGAACATTCCTCTGTAGAAGTCATAAAACAATCTCTGGTTTTCATCATGGAAACTCCAATATACAGAGAACTCTATTAGCAGAGACCGAGAGTTTTGCAATAATCCTGACAGAAAGTTGGTTTTCCTCCTCAGTCATTGAGAAGGTATTTGGCTTCCCGCAGCTGCTCCCTGAATGATATGGTTACAACATCACCTGGTATCTGGTGTGGCCCCCGCACGCGTTTCACTCCTTGTTCTTGGTGGTGTCTTGTAAACTTTTTCATATTTCTCCAGAAATCTTCTGACTCGTCTGGTCTACGTCCATATCCACTCTCTTACTGTTTACTTTATTGGCCGAGCTCATCCGGAATCTTACGCTTTCCTCTCTATCAATGTTCTTACAACTTCTGAGATTTGGCCTTGATTCTTGGAGAAGCTGTAGATGCAGAACTGTGTCTGATTCTGTTCTGCTATTTTAGACTCCTTCCCATTCTCAGATACCTATTTGTAGGTAAGAATGGTCAGCCCACACCTTTCACTTTCATCTTCTTAAAGGGGTACTCTGCCCATAGATGTCTTGTCTGCTATCCAATGGATAGGGGATAAGATGTCTGATTGCGGGGGTTCCACCCCTTGGGACCCCCCACAATCTCGACTGTGGCACCCCAGACATCTGGTGCACGGAACGAACTTTTCTCCGTGCCGGATGACTTATGATTCGGGGCGGAGGCTAGTGAAGTCACGGCCACGCCACACTCGTGACATCACGGCCACACCCCCTCAATGCAAGTCTATGGGAGGGGCGTGACGGCCGTCACGCCCCTCCCATAGACTTGCATTGAGGTAGCATGGCCGTGACGTCATGAGCAGGGCGTGGCTGTGATGTCACACGCCTCCGGCACTGCACCCGATGCTGTAAATGAACACCGGCTGCAGCAGGGAGATTGCGGAGTCCCCAGCGGTGGGACCCCCGTGATCAGACATCTTATCTTATCTGACCCTTTAAGGGTCACAAGAGTTTTTCTGCCCTACCAGTCTGCTCTTGGTCTACAGCCGGCCATACTCTTTAAAGTTAGCCCAGCCCATCAGTTTTGGCCATATTTGTCAAATATTTTTTGATGTAAAGCTGGCCATACCTGTTGGATAGATGTCGGCCAAGCCCGCTACTCTTGGCACAGCCGACACACTATCTTATGGGTTTGGTGGCCTCTTGATTACCTTGATGGCAGATATCAGGGGTGAGAAAGAATGGACATGCTAGGTGCCACCACCAATTTATTGCCCTCAGCTGACAGAAGTTTACTTTCTTGTATGTGTGGCCATCTTTAGTGACTCTCCCCAGATGGTAGATGTTCTCCAACACCTGTCGGTTTTGGTACAGGGACTTGACCCGTTTCACGTACTTCTTCATCGTGGTTCACAAGAAACCTTCAGCCCTACTAGTCTGCTTTTGGCTCAAGACCATTTTACTGTTTTTGATTAAGTTGCCTGTTTTGCAACTTTTTGCTCTCTCTTGCACAATGCTCCGTAACGTAGAACACGTTTAGTCTGAGTCATGAGGTTGGTATTGTTGAGGAGCTCTACTCAGCAGAATGTTCACTTCCTGCTCTTGACTCTTGGCCTTGATCTTGAACTAAATCTTCTCGTCGATTAATCACAGGACGGTCCCGTAATCCAGGACATATTGAGTGCAGGCAATTATGTAAGCATTGGCCAAAGTGGGCATTTTGGATGCCAAAGTCAAGCCACCTAGTCCATCAAGTTCAGCTGAGGAGCAGAGGAGATGGATGAAGGGGAGGGGATGTGATTTTGTATTCCTACATACACATTAAAGGGGTACTCTGCCCCTAGACATCTTAGCCCTTATCCAAAGGATTATGGGGGGCCTGCCGCTGGGGACCCCCGCAATCTCTGCTGTGGCACCCAAGACATCCTGTGCACGGCTATAAAAAAGAGAAAGTACAGCGCTCCATAGTGTATTAAAAGTGGAGGTAGTTTATTCTCCCACCATGCAACGCATTTCACTGCTTCAGCAGCTTCATCAGGCCTGTAGTAGTGAAACACGTTGCATGGTGGGAGAATACACTACCTCCACTTTTAACTTACCTGTCGATATCCTGTGTCCTGCGCCAACTGAAGCCTGTACCTACACTGAAGCCTTCTCTGTTAATATCCTGTGCACGAAGCCAACTTCGATCCATGCTGGATGACTGGTGACGCGTGGCAGAGGCATGTGACGTTACGGTCACGTCCCACTCCTGGCGTCATGGCCATGTCCCCTCAATGCAAGTCTATGGGAGGGGGCGTGATGGCCATCACGCCCCCTCCCATAGACTTGCATTGAGGTGGCATGGCCGTGACACGAGCGGGATGTGACCGTAATGTAATTAGCCTCCCATAGACTTGCATTGAGGGAGCGTGGCCATGACATCACTAGCCTCCAGCACTGCACCTGACGCTCTAAACGAACGCTGGGTGCAGTCGGGAGATCATCGGGGACGGGCCCCCCACGATCAGACATCTTATAAAATGTCTAGGGCTGGAGTACCCCTTTTAATGTTATAATGTTCTAAGAATGTAACTAAGCCTGTATTCATGCCCTTAACTGTTTATGCCGTGAGCAGTTCCTAAGGTAGACTGTTCCATAAATTCTTAGTTCTTATGGTAAAGAAGCCCCTGATTTTGCCATTTTTTTGTGTGTTTTTGACCACTGTGGTGGCTGAGGAGTCCTCCTGTGCTCTTTCACCCGATTTGCAGATTTTTTTTCCTCCCACGCATTTCATGCCTCCTCGATCATGTTTATTAAGAAAACTTCAATGTTGTGCAGAAGAACGCCGTTCACATTGATAAGTTTCTTGTCTTCTATTCTCCTGAAGGTATGGTTCCATCCCTAGATGCCCATTTTACCGTTTTCTTCCAAAACAGGTGCCAAAATTGGACCCCAGTTCTGTTGAATTGCGCTTCGGGCCGCCACATTGGAGCTGAGTTGCTATGCTTTTATATATAATTTTTAGCATTTCATGTGCCCACAGTGGGGTGAACGATAGCCCCCAATCACCATCAGGTCACAGACATGTTCTCCTGCACAATCGTTATGTAATGACGCGTTTCGGTGCCTCCTCCTCCTATGTTGAGGTGAGCTGGCGTCCTGTCCTTGTCCGTCCCGTGGTGAGTAATGATGCCTGTAATCCGCGTCTATACTTAGCTGTGATAACAGTAAGGTAACACCGGGTGTAACAATACTCTAACCACACACCGAGGACAATGGGCCTGGATGTGTACGTGTAACGGAGATTACAGCTGCGATAGCTGTGTGATGTCCTGGCACCGTCACGCCACTCCTATTATTACTACAGCTTCCACATCTACCAGCATCCTCAGACCCGAGTCCCTGTCCTAGCATAGTCCTGCTCACACAGCTGCATGGTGTTACAGTGTATCAGTGTAGGTAATAAGGTAGTCCTGGAGATATCTAGTTCCATCATACTGATAGGATTATATGGAGGGACCCTGGGGTGACCTCTGGTGGCGGTGTACTAGTCCCGCTAACATAGTCCTGCTCACACAGCTGCATGGTGTTACAGTGTATCGGTGTAGGTAATAAGTAAGTCCTGGAGATATCTAGCTCCATCATACAGATAGGGTTATATGGGGGGATCACCCTGAGGTGAGGTCCGGTGGCGCCTCCTATGGGCGCCGTATCCTCACGTATATCGTAGACGTCCTCTGAGCGCGGTGCGTTGTGGTTTTTGGGTCATTTAATATCAGAGTCTTCCAGGTCCGGGATTAATTCCTCATGATGAAGGAGCTGGGACATCTGAGCTCCTCACCTGATCTTCAAAGCCTCCAGTGAATGTTGGCTCACCGCCGGGAATAATCCGCTCCCTAATCCCGACAGACCGGTCCTGCCTGTTGTTGGAGAAATTTTAAGTTGAAGAGACCACACACAATATCCGCCATTATGTAATGACTGTAGGTGTGCGGGAGGTATCAGCCCGTGACTGACTACAGGTGGAACCCCGCGGGTGATGGCAGGTTACCTAGCAACAGGGAGACTTCCTGTCCGGGTGACCACCATCTAAGTGCATGTAGTCACAGGATGAACCTATGTAATGATGTCTCTTCTGTAGTGATGTCTCTCTTCTGTAGTGATGTCTCTCTTCTGTAGTGATGTCTCTTCTGTAGTGATGTCTCTTCTGTAGTGATGTCTCTTCTGTAGTGATGTCTCTTCTGTAGTGATGTCTCTTCTGTAGTGATGTCTCTTCTGTAGTGATGTCTCCTCTGTAGTGATGTCTCTGTGATGTCTCTCTTCTGTAGTGATGTCTCTGTGATGTCTCTCTTCTGTAGTGATGTCTCTGTGATGTCTCTCTTCTGTAGTGATGTCTCTTCTGTTGTGATGTCTCTCTTCTGTTGTGATGTCTCTCTTCTGTTGTGATGTCTCTCTTCTGTTGTGATGTCTCTCTTCTGTTGTGATGTCTCTTCTGTAGTGATGTCTCTTCTGTAGTGATGTCTCTGTGATGTCTCTCTTCTGTAGTGATGTCTCTTCTGTAGTGATGTCTCTTCTGTAGTGATGTCTCTTCTGTAGTGATGTCTCTTCTGTAGTGATGCCTCTCCTCTTGTATACACAGATAATCTTTCCTGATCGATCACATGTTTGTCTGGATCTTTCTCTGTACAGTCTGGGGGTCTGTGACTTTGGGGGCAGGAGATAGCGGAGGGGCCACAGGTCACCATCTTATCAGTCTCACGACCTCTGCCCTCAGGGGGTCACCATTAGATAGCGCTTAACTCTAAAGTCATATCATAGATAACGATAGGATTATGTGAGGACAGCGCCACCTAGTGGCTGCATCACCGTGAAAGTCTTATAATGCTAACAAGTTTGTATGGGGTATGAATATTTATATCAATGTGAGGTGACCATGTCCTAGGAAGAGCTGGGGGCCCTGCTCTGTGTACTGTTCTGAGGTCCTTGTAATGTTTCAGGGCACTTGTAATGTTTCAGGGCACTTGTTCTGTTTCAGGGCACTTGTACTGTTTCAGGGCACTTGTACTGTTTCAGGGCCCTTGTACTGTTTCAGGGCACTTGTAATGTTTCAGGGCACTTGTAATGTTTCAGGGCACTTGTACTGTTTCAGGACACTTGTACTGTTTCAGGGCCCTTGTAATGTTTCAGGGCACTTGTAATGTTTCAGGGCACTTGTTCTGTTTCAGGGCACTTGTAATGTTTCAGGGCACTTGTAATGTTTCAGGGCACTTGCAATGTTTCAGGGCACTTGTAATGTTTCAGGGCACTTGTAATGTTTCAGGGCACTTGTAGTGTTTCAGGGCACTTGTAGTGTTTCTGGGCACTTGTAGTGTTTCTGGGCACTTGTAATGTTTCAGGGCACTTGTGCTGTTTCAGGGCCCTTGTACTGTTTCAGGGCCCTTGTAATGTTTCAGGGCCCTTGTAATGTTTCAGGGCACTTGTACTGTTTCAGGACACTTGTACTGTTTCAGGGCACTTGTAATGTTTCAGGGCACTTGTACTGTTTCAAGGCCCTTGTAATGTTTCAGGGCACTTGTAATGTTTCAGGGCACTTGTACTGTTTCAGGACACTTGTGCTGTTTCAGGGCCCTTGTACTGTTTCAGGGCCCTTGTAATGTTTCAGGGCACTTGTAATGTTTCAGGGCACTTGCAATGTTTCATGGCACTTGTACTGTTTCAGGACACTTGTACTGTTTCAGGGCCCTTGTTCTGTTTCAGGGCCCTTGTACTGTTTCAGGGCACTTGTAATGTTTCAGAGCCCTTGTTCTGTTTCAGGACACTTGTACTGTTTCAGGGCCCTTGTACTGTTTCAGGGCCCTTGTACTGTTTCAGGGCCCTTGTACTGTTTCAGGGCCCTTGTAATGTTTCAGGGCCCTTGTACTGTTTCAGGGCCCTTGTACTGTTTCAGGGCCCTTGTACTGTTTCAGGGCCCTTGTACTGTTTCAGGGCCCTTGTACTGTTTCAGGGCACTTGTACTGTTTCAGGGCCCTTGTACTGTTTCAGGGCCCTTGTACTGTTTCAGGGCCCTTGTACTGTTTCAGGGCACTTGTACTGTTTCAGGGCACTTGTACTGTTTCAGGGCACTTGTACTGTTTCAGGGCACTTGTAGTGTTTCAGGGCACTTGTAGTGTTTCAGGGCCCTTGTACTGTTTCAGGGCACTTGTACTGTTTCAGGGCCCTTGTACTGTTTCAGGGCCCTTGTACTGTTTCAGGGCACTTGTAATGTTTCAGGGCACTTGTAATGTTTCAGGGCACTTGTAATGTTTCAGGACACTTGTAATGTTTCAGGACACTTGTAATGTTTCAGGGCACTTGTAGTGTTTCTGGGCACTTGTACTGTTTCAGGGCACTTGTACTGTTTCAGGGCACTTGTACTGTTTCAGGGCCCTTGTAATGTTTCAGGGCCCTTGTAATGTTTCAGGGCACTTGTAATGTTTCAGGGCACTTGTACTGTTTCAGGGCACTTGTACTGTTTCAGGGCACTTGTAATGTTTCAGGGCACTTGTAATGTTTCAGGGCCCTTGTGCTGTTTCAGGGCCCTTGTGCTGTTTCAGGGCCCTTGTGCTGTTTCAGGGCCCTTGTAATGTTTCAGGGCACTTGTAATGTTTCAGGGCACTTGTTCTGTTTCAGGGCACTTGTAATGTTTCTGGGCACTTGTAATGTTTCAGGGCACTTGCAATGTTTCATGGCACTTGTACTGTTTCAGGACACTTGTAGTGTTTCAGGGCCCTTGTAGTGTTTCAGGGCCCTTGTACTGTTTCAGGGCACTTGTAGTGTTTCAGGGCACTTGTAGTGTTTCAGGGCACTTGTAGTGTTTCAGGGCACTTGTAGTGTTTCAGGGCACTTGTAATGTTTCAGGACACTTGTAATGTTTCAGGGCACTTGTAATGTTTCAGGGCACTTGTAATGTTTCAGGGCCCTTGTAATGTTTCAGGGCCCTTGTAATGTTTCAGGGCCCTTGTAATGTTTCAGGGCACTTGTACTGTTTCAGGGCCCTTGTACTGTTTCAGGGCCCTTGTACTGTTTCAGGGCCCTTGTAATGTTTCAGTGCACTTGTAGTGTTTCAGGGCCCTTGTAGTGTTTCAGGGCCCTTGTACTGTTTCAGGGCCCTTGTACTGTTTCAGGGCACTTGTAATGTTTCAGGGCCCTTGTACTGTTTCAGGGCACTTGTACTGTTTCAGGGCACTTGTAATGTTTCAGGGCACTTGTACTGTTTCAGGGCACTTGTAATGTTTCAGGGCACTTGTGCTGTTTCAGGGCCCTTGTGCTGTTTCAGGTCCCTTGTGCTGTTTCAGGGCCCTTGTGCTGTTTCAGGGCACTTGTGCTGTTTCAGGGCACTTGTGCTGTTTCAGGGCACTTGTAATGTTTCAGGGCACTTGTAATGTTTCAGGGCACTTGTACTGTTTCAGGGCACTTGTACTGTTTCAGGGCACTTGTACTGTTTCAGGGCACTTGTAATGTTTCAGGGCACTTGTACTGTTTCAGGGCACTTGTAGTGTTTCAGGGCACTTGTAGTGTTTCAGGGCACTTGTAGTGTTTCAGGGCACTTGTAGTGTTTCAGGGCCCTTGTACTGTTTCAGGGCACTTGTACTGTTTCAGGGCCCTTGTACTGTTTCAGGGCACTTGTAATGTTTCAGGACACTTGTAATGTTTCAGGACACTTGTAATGTTTCAGGACACTTGTAGTGTTTCAGGGCACTTGTAGTGTTTCTGGGCACTTGTACTGTTTCAGGGCACTTGTACTGTTTCAGGGCCCTTGTAATGTTTCAGGGCCCTTGTAATGTTTCAGGGCACTTGTAATGTTTCAGGGCACTTGTAATGTTTCAGGGCACTTGTACTGTTTCAGGGCACTTGTACTGTTTCAGGGCACTTGTAATGTTTCAGGGCACTTGTGCTGTTTCAGGGCCCTTGTGCTGTTTCAGGGCCCTTGTGCTGTTTCAGGGCCCTTGTGCTGTTTCAGGGCCCTTGTGCTGTTTCAGGGCACTTGTAATGTTTCAGGGCACTTGTTCTGTTTCAGGGCACTTGTTCTGTTTCAGGGCACTTGTAATGTTTCTGGGCACTTGTAATGTTTCAGGGCACTTGCAATGTTTCATGGCACTTGTACTGTTTCAGGGCACTTGTACTGTTTCAGGACACTTGTAGTGTTTCAGGGCCCTTGTACTGTTTCAGGGCACTTGTAGTGTTTCAGGGCACTTGTAGTGTTTCAGGGCACTTGTAGTGTTTCAGGGCACTTGTAATGTTTCAGGGCACTTGTAATGTTTCAGGGCACTTGTAATGTTTCAGGGCCCTTGTAATGTTTCAGGGCACTTGTAATGTTTCAGGGCCCTTGTAATGTTTCAGGGCCCTTGTACTGTTTCAGGGCCCTTGTACTGTTTCAGGGCCCTTGTACTGTTTCAGGGCCCTTGTAATGTTTCAGGGCACTTGTAGTGTTTCAGGGCCCTTGTAGTGTTTCAGGGCCCTTGTACTGTTTCAGGGCCCTTGTACTGTTTCAGGGCACTTGTAATGTTTCAGGGCCCTTGTACTGTTTCAGGGCACTTGTACTGTTTCAGGGCACTTGTAATGTTTCAGGGCACTTGTACTGTTTCAGGGCACTTGTAATGTTTCAGGGCACTTGTGCTGTTTCAGGGCCCTTGTGCTGTTTCAGGGCACTTGTGCTGTTTCAGGGCACTTGTGCTGTTTCAGGGCACTTGTAATGTTTCAGGGCACTTGTACTGTTTCAGGGCACTTGTACTGTTTCAGGGCACTTGTACTGTTTCAGGGCACTTGTACTGTTTCAGGGCACTTGTAGTGTTTCAGGGCCCTTGTACTGTTTCAGGGCACTTGTACTGTTTCAGGGCCCTTGTACTGTTTCAGGGCCCTTGTACTGTTTCAGGGCCCTTGTACTGTTTCAGGGCACTTGTAATGTTTCAGGGCACTTGTAATGTTTCAGGGCACTTGTAATGTTTCAGGGCACTTGTAATGTTTCAGGACACTTGTAATGTTTCAGGGCACTTGTAATGTTTCAGGGCCCTTGTAATGTTTCAGGGCACTTGTACTGTTTCAGGGCCCTTGTAATGTTTCAGGGCCCTTGTTCTGTTTCAGGGCACTTGTACTGTTTCAGGGCACTTGTAATGTTTCAGGGCCCTTGTAATGTTTCAGGGCACTTGTAATGTTTCAGGGCACTTGTAATGTTTCAGGGCACTTGTAATGTTTCAGGGCCCTTGTAATGTTTCAGGGCACTTGTACTGTTTCAGGGCCCTTGTAATGTTTCAGGGCCCTTGTTCTGTTTCAGGGCACTTGTACTGTTTCAGGGCACTTGTAATGTTTCAGGGCCCTTGTAGTGTTTCAGGGCCCTTGTACTGTTTCATGGCCCTTGTACTGTTTCAGGGCACTTGTAATGTTTCAGGGCCCTTGTACTGTTTCAGGGCACTTGTACTGTTTCAGGGCACTTGTAATGTTTCAGGGCACTTGTACTGTTTCAGGGCACTTGTAGTGTTTCAGGGCACTTGTAATGTTTCAGGGCACTTGTACTGTTTCAGGGCACTTGTACTGTTTCAGGGCACTTGTACTGTTTCAGGGCACTTGTAATGTTTCAGGACACTTGTACTGTTTCAGGGCACTTGTAGTGTTTCAGGGCACTTGTACTGTTTCAGGGCACTTGTAGTGTTTCAGGGCACTTGTAATGTTTCAGGGCACTTGTAATGTTTCAGGGCACTTGTAATGTTTCAGGACACTTGTACTGTTTCAGGGCCCTTGTAATGTTTCAGGGCACTTGTTCTGTTTCAGGGCACTTGTAGTGTTTCAGGGCACTTGTACTGTTTCAGGGCACTTGTAATGTTTCAGGACACTTGTAATGTTTCAGGACACTTGTACTGTTTCAGGGCACTTGTAATGTTTCAGGGCACTTGTTCTGTTTCAGGGCACTTGTAGTGTTTCAGGGCACTTGTACTGTTTCAGGGCACTTGTAGTGTTTCAGGGCACTTGTAATGTTTCAGGGCACTTGTAATGTTTCAGGACACTTGTAGTGTTTCAGGGCACTTGTAGTGTTTCAGGGCACTTGTAGTGTTTCAGGGCACTTGTAGTGTTTCAGGGCACTTGTACTGTTTCAGGGCACTTGTAGTGTTTCAGGGCACTTGTAGTGTTTCAGGGCACTTGTAGTGTTTCAGGGCACTTGTAGTGTTTCAGGGCACTTGTACTGTTTCAGGGCACTTGTAATGTTTCAGGGCACTTGTAATGTTTCAGGGCCCTTGTAATGTTTCAGGGCCCTTGTAATGTTTCAGGGCACTTGTAATGTTTCAGGGCCCTTGTAATGTTTCAGGGCCCTTGTAATGTTTCAGGGCACTCGTAATGTGTCCAGTTTCGGGGCCCTTGTCCTGTTCTGAGGCCCTTGGTCTGTGTCCTCTTCTGGGGTCCTTTTCCTGTTCTAGGTCCCTTGTAATGTTCTGGGGCCCTTGTCCTGTTGTGAGGCCCCTGCTCAGTGTTCTTTTCTGCGGCCCCTGCTCTGTGTCCTGTTCTGGGGCCCTTGTCCTGTTCTGGGGCCCTTGTCCTGTTCTGGGGCCCTTGTCCTGTTGCAGGGCCCCTGCTCTGTGTCCTGTTCTGAGGCCCTTGCCCTGTTGCGGGGCCCCTGCTCTGTGTCCTGTTCTGGGGCCCTTGTCCTGTTCTGGGGCCCTTGTCCTGTTCTGGGGCCCTTGTCCTGTTGCGGGGCCCCTGCTCTGTGTCCTGTTCTGAGGCCCTTGTCCTGTTGCGGGGCCCCTGCTCTGTGTCCTGTTCTGAAACCCTTGTTCTGTGTCCACTTCTGGGGTCCTTGTTCTGTTCTAGGTCGCTTGTAATGTTCTGGGGCCCTTGTCCAATTCTGGGGCCCTTGTCCAATTCTGGGGCCCTTGTCCAGTTCTGGGGCCCTTGTCCTGTTCGGGGGCCCTTGTCTTGTTCTGGGGCCCTTGTCTTGTTCTGGGGCCCTTGTCTTGTTCTGGGGCCCTTGTCTTGTTCTGGGGCCCTTGTCCTTTTCTGGGGCCCTTGTCCTTTTCTGGGGCCCTTGTCCTGTTCTGGGGCCCTTGTCCTGTTCTGGGGCCCTTGTCCTGTTCTGGGGCCCTTGTCCTGTTGTGAGGCCCCTGCTCGGTGTCCTGTTCTGGGGCCCTTGTCCTGTTCTGGGGCCCTTGTCCTGTTCTGGGGCCCTTGTCCTGTTGTGGGGCCCCTGCTCGGTGTCCTGTTCTGGGGCCCTTGTCCTGTTCTGGGGCCCCTGCTCTCTGTCCTGTTGCGGGGCCCGGGATGTGTTTTCCCAGTGGAGTCCCCTGCACTTTGCACTTTGTACAGGGATCAGTCGTCTCTGGGCCCCGGTATATGGCGCCGCTCATCATGTCTCTCTATAAGGAGAAGATACGACGCTTCTCTAAAACCCTTAAGGAGAAGAATTTGCGCTTCTGTAAGAGGTTCAGGGAGGTAAGTGACATATAGCCAACCTGCAGGGCATGCTGGGAGTTGTAGTTTTACAACAGCTGGAGGCACCCTGGTTGGGTAACACTGCTCTGATGAGACAGGAGGAGGATTTCAGTTACTGCAGACACTGATCATAACTGTTCTCTAATAGAGCAGAGCCGCAGTGTAAAGCATGGGATGGGCCGGGCATGCTGGGAGTTGTAGTTTTACAACAGCTGGAGGCCCCCTGGTTGGGGAACACTGCTCTGATGAGACAGGAGGAGGATTTCAGTTACTGCAGACACTGATCATAACTGTTCTCTAATAGAGCAGAGCTGCAGTGTAAATCATGGGATGGGCTGGGCATGCTGGGAGTTGTAGTTTTGCAACAGCTGGAGGCCCCCTGGTTGGGGAACACTGCTCTGATGAGACAGGAGGAGGATTTCAGTTACTGCAGACACTGATCATAACTGTTCTCTAATAGAGCAGAGCTGCAGTGTAAAGCATGGGATGGGCCGGGCATGCTGGGAGTTGTAGTTCTACAACAGCTGGAGGCCCCCTGGTTGGAGAACACTGCTCTGATGAGACAGGAGGAGGATTTCAGTTACTACAGACACTGATCATAACTGTTCTCTAATAGAGCAGAGCTGCAGTGTAAAGCATGGGATGGGCCGGGCATGCTGGGAGTTGTAGTTTTACAACAGCTGGAGGCCCCCTGGTTGGGGAACACTGCTCTGATGAGACAGGAGGAGGATTTCAGTTACTGCAGACACCGATCATAACTGTTCTCTAATAGAGCAGAGCCGCAGTGTAAAGCATGGGATGGGCCGGGCATGCTGGGAGTTGTAGTTTTACAACAGCTGGAGGCTCCCTGGTTGGGTAACGCTGCTCTGATGAGACAGGAGGAGGATTTCAGTTACTGTAGACACTGATCATAACTGTTCTCTAATAGAGCAGAGCTGCAGTGTAAAGCATGGGATGGGCCGGGCATGCTGGGAGTTGTAGTTTTACAACAGCTGGAGGCCCCCTGGTTGGGGAACACTGCTCTGATGAGACAGGAGGAGGATTTCAGTTACTGCAGACACCGATCATAACTGTTCTCTAATAGAGCAGAGCTGCAGTGTAAAGCATGGGATGGGCCGGGCATGCTGGGAGTTGTAGTTTTACAACAGCTGGAGGCTCCCTGGTTGGGTAACACTGCTCTGATGAGACAGGAGGAGGATTTCAGTTACTGCAGACACTGATCATAACTGTTCTCTAATAGAGCAGAGCTGCAGTGTAAAGCATGGGATGGGCCGGGCATGCTGGGAGTTGTAGTTTTACAACAGCTGGAGGCACCCTGGTTGGGTAACACTGCTCTGATGAGACAGGAGGAGGATTTCAGTTACTGCAGACACTGATCATAACTGTTCTCTAATAGAGCAGAGCCGCAGTGTAAAGCATGGGATGGGCCGGGCATGCTGGGAGTTGTAGTTTTACAACAGCTGGAGGCCCCCTGGTTGGGGAACACTGCTCTGATGAGACAGGAGGAGGATTTCAGTTACTGCAGACACTGATCATAACTGTTCTCTAATAGAGCAGAGCCGCAGTGTAAAGCATGGGATCAGACCGAGGAGGTGGATTTCAGTGCTTAGGCCAGTGTTTCCCAAACAGGGTGCCTCCAGCTGTTGCAAAACTACAACCCCCAGCATGCCCAGACAGCCGTTGGCTGTCGGGGCATGCTGGGAGTTGTAGTTTTGCAAGCACACTGGTAGGGAAACACAGCTGTATGAGCATTTAGTTGATACAATTCTGCTGCGGTCCCTTTAAGAGTGCGGTGCCCCCGGTGGCAGTGTAAGGGTTAAGCGCGCTGCAGGACGGGCCCCGGATCCACCTACGCTCCCAGCTCTGCTCCTAATAATATTAGGCCGGGAAGTGCGGAGGAGACGAGCCCTCTGATCCATCTACATCTCACTATATCCAGGATCTCTGCCGGCTGTCACTGAATGGAAACAGCAGCAGATCATAACTTCTTCACTTGGATGCAAAAACTACAACTCCCAGCATGCCCTGACAGTCTGTGGCCTCCTATGGGTCCATAATGGTCACTAACTGCAACTCCCATCATGCCCCGACAGCCTTCTGCCTTCTAGGGTCCACAATGTTAGATAACTACAACTCCCATCATGTCCCGACACCCTTCCGCCTCCCTGAGTCCACAATGGTAGATAACTACAACTCCCAGCATGTCCCGACAGCCTTCTGCCTCCTATGGTCCATAATGGTAGATAACTACAACTCCCATCATGTCCCGACAGCCTTCTGCCTCCTATGGTCCATAATGGTAGATAACTACAACTCCCAGCATGCCCCGACAGCCTTCTGCCTCCTATGGTCCACAATGGTAGATAACTACAACTCCCATCATGTCCCGACAGCTTTCTGCCTCCTATGGTCCATAATGGTAGATAACTACAACTCCCAGCATGCCCCGACAGCCTTCTGCCTCCTATGGTCCATAATGGTAGATAACTACAACTCCCATCATGCCCCGACAGCCTTCTGCCTCCTATGGTCCATAATGGTAGATAACTACAACTCCCAGCATGCCTTGAGAGCTTTCAGCTGATGCGTTGATCTCTAAGATCAGTGTTCCCCAACCGGCAGCTCTCAAGTGGTTAAAAAAAACTACAACTCCCTGCATGCCCTGACCACGCCAGACTTGTTGGGAGTTGTAGTTTTGCAAACGTAGAACCGAGGGAGAAAACTTTTGCAGCCAGTATGTATGCATAGGAGGAGGAAGGCTGTCAGGGCATGCTGGGTGTAGTAGTTCTGCAGCCATTATGGACCCATAGGAGGCTGATGGCTGTCAGGGCATGCTGGGAGTAGTAGTTCTGCAGCCATTATGGACCCATAGGAGGCTGATGGCTGTCAGGGCATGCTGGGAGTAGTAGTTCTGCAACCATTATGGACCCATAGGAGGCTGATGGCTGTCAGGGCATGCTGGGAGTAGTAGTTCTGCAACCATTATGGACCCATAGGAGGCTGATGGCTGTCAGGGCAGGCTGGGAGTTGTGATTTTCCAACAATTGCACAGCAGTGTTTCGTTTTGCTGTTGCAAAACTAAAATTCCCAGCATGCCCGGACAGCCGAAGGCTGTCCAGGCATGCTGGGAGTTGTAGTTTTTCCCCAAATGGAGGCACCCTGGTTGGGAAACACCAGTTATATATAGGTATGGCTGTCCGGGCATGCTGGGAGTTGTAGTTTTGCAACAGCAGGAGGCACCCTGGTTGGGAAACACAAGTTTTATATAGTTATAGCTGTCCGGGCATGCTGGAAGTTGTAGTTTTGCAACAGCTGGAGGCACCCTGGTTGGGAAACAGTGCTGTAGATAGAGCTGGGTCCCAGTGAGCCGGGTCTCCAGCAGCGCAGAGTATTTCAGCAGAGGAGTGTGCTGGGTGATGACATTACACGGTAGTAGTAACAATAATAAATGGCGCGTGTTATCGGTGGCAGGTAGAGCGGAGGTGACAGGTGTGAGGGAGAAGTCTCCTGCACGCAGCGTGTCCTGGCAGGACGGCTCCTGAACACGCGGGATAATCTGCAGGGATTAGTGACAGGCGGCAGAGAGGGCCGACCGGTTCCCCAGGGACAACGTGTTCCGGCATCAACCTCTTCTCCTGTTATTACTATCAGCGCCGTTAAATGTCACAGTCTGGGACGTCTGTGACCTCAGAGGTGGGGACGCAGCTGCTGCAGCTCTTCTTCGCATGATACCACCTACACCTGTACCCCATCAATTATACCACCTACACCTGTACCCCATCAATTATACCACCTACACCTGTACCCCATCAATTATACCACCTACACCTGTACCCCATCAATTATACCACCTACACCTGTACCCCATCAATTATACCACCTACACCTGTACCCCATCAGTTATACCACCTACACCTGTACCCCATCAATTATACCACCTACACCTGTACCCCATCAATTATACCACCTACACCTGTACCCCATCAATTATACCACCTACACCTGTACCCCATCAATGATACCACCTACACCTGTACCCCATCAATTATACCACCTACACCTGTACCCCATCAATTATACCACCTACACCTGTACCCCATCAATTATACCACCTACACCTGTACCCCATCAATTACACCACCTACACCTGTACCCCATCAATTATACCACCTACACCTGTACCCCATCAATTATACCCCCTACACCTGTACCCCATCAATTATACCACCTACACCTGTACCCCATCAATTATACCCCCTACACCTGTACCCCATCAATTATACCCCCTACACCTGTACCCCATCAATTATACCACCTACACCTGTACCCCATCAATTATACCACCTACACCTGTACCCCATCAATTATACCACCTACACCTGTACCCCATCAATTATACCACCTACACCTGTACCCCATCAATTATACCTCCTACACCTGTACCCCATCAATTATACCTCCTACACCTGTACCCCATCAATTATACCACCTACACCTGTACCCCATCAATTATACCACCTACACCTGTATCCCATCAATTATACCACCTACACCTGTACCCCATCAATTATACCCCCTACACCTGTACCCCATCAATTATACCACCTACACCTGTACCCCATCAATTATACCTCCTACACCTGTACCCCATCAATTATACCACCTACACCTGTACCCCATCAATTATACCACCTACACCTGTACCCCATCAATTATACCACCTACACCTGTACCCCATCAATTATACCACCTACACCTGTACCCCATCAATTATACCACCTACACCTGTACCCCATCAATTATACCACCTACACCTGTACCCCATCAATTATACCACCTACACCTGTACCCCATCAATTATACCCCCTACACCTGTACCCCATCAATTATACCCCCTACACCTGTACCCCATCAATTATACCACCTACACCTGTACCCCATCAATTATACCCCCTACACCTGTACCCCATCAATTATACCACCTACACCTGTACCCCATCAATTATACCACCTACACCTGTACCCCATCAATTATACCACCTACACCTGTACCCCATCAATTATACCACCTACACCTGTACCCCATCAATTATACCACCTACACCTGTACCCCATCAATTATACCACCTACACCTGTACCCCATCAATTATACCACCTACACCTGTACCCCATCAATTATACCACCTACACCTGTACCCCATCAATTATACCCCCTACACCTGTACCCCATCAATTATACCCCCTACACCTGTACCCCATCAATTATAGCACCTACACCTGTACCCCATCAATTATACCACCTACACCTGTACCCCATCAATTATACCACCTACACCTGTACCCCATCAATTATACCACCTACACCTGTACCCCATCAATTATACCACCTACACCTGTACCCCATCAATTATACCACCTAAACCTGTACCCCATCAATTATACCACCTAAACCTGTACCCCATCAATTATACCACCTACACCTGTACCCCATCAATTATACCACCTACACCTGTACCCCATCGATTATACCACCTACACCTGTACCCCATCGATTATACCACCTACACCTGTACCCCATCGATTATACCACCTACACCTGTACCCCATCGATTATAGCACCTACACCTGTACCCCATAAATTATACCACCTACACCTGTACCCCATCAATTATACCACCTACACCTGTACCCCATCAATTATACCACCTACACCTGTACCCCATCAATTATACCACCTACACCTGTACCCCATCAATTATACCACCTACACCTGTACCCCCATCAATTATACCAACTACACCTGTACCCCATCAATTATACCCCCTACACCTGTACCCCATCAATTATACCCCCTACACCTGTACCCCATCAATTATACCACCTACACCTGTACCCCATCAATTATACCACCTACACCTGTATCCCATCAATTATACCACCTACACCTGTACCCCATCAATTATACCACCTACACCTGTACCCCATCAATTACACCACCTACACCTGTACCCCATCAATTATACCACCTACACCTGTACCCCATCAATTATATCCCCTACACCTGTACCCCATCAATTATACCACCTACACCTGTACCCCATCAATTATACCACCTACACCTGTACCCCATCAATTATACCCCCTACACCTGTACCCCATCAATTATACCCCCTACACCTGTACCCCATCAATTATACCACCTACACCTGTACCCCATCAATGATACCACCTACACCTGTACCCCATCAATTATACCACCTACACCTGTACCCCATCAATTATACCAACTACAACTGTACCCCATCAATTATACCAACTACAACTGTACCCCATCAATTATACCCCCTACACCTGTACCCCATCAATTATACCACCTACACCTGTACCCCATCAATTATACCACCTACACCTGTACCCCATCAATTATACCACCTACACCTGTACCCCATCAATTATACCACCTACACCTGTACCCCATCAATTATACCACCTACACCTGTACCCCATCAATTATACCACCTACACCTGTACCCCATCAATTATATCCCCTACACCTGTACCCCATCAATTATACCACCTACACCTGTACCCCATCAATTATACCACCTACACCTGTACCCCATCAATTATACCACCTACACCTGTACCCCATCAATTATACCACCTACACCTGTACCCCATCAATTATACCACCTACACCTGTACCCCATCAATTATACCACCTACACCTGTACCCCATCAATTATACCACCTACACCTGTACCCCATCAATTATATCCCCTACACCTGTACCCCATCAATTATACCACCTACACCTGTACCCCATCAATTATATCCCCTACACCTGTACCCCATCAATTATACCACCTACACCTGTACCCCATCAATTATACCACCTACACCTGTACCCCCATCAATTATACCACCTACACCTGTACCCCATCAATTATACCCCCTACACCTGTACCCCATCAATTATACCACCTACACCTGTACCCCATCAATTATACCACCTAAACCTGTACCCCATCAATTATACCACCTACACCTGTACCCCATCAATTATACCACCTACACCTGTACCCCATCAATTATACCACCTACACCTGTACCCCATCAATTATACCACCTACACCTGTACCCCATCAATTATACCACCTACACCTGTACCCCATCAATTATACCTCCTACACCTGTACCCCATAAATTATACCACCTACACCTGTACCCCATCAATTATACCACCTACACCTGTATCCCATCAATTATACCACCTACACCTGTACCCCATCAATTATACCACCTACACCTGTACCCCATCAATTATACCACCTACACCTGTACCCCATCAATTATACCACCTACACCTGTACCCCATCAATTATACCACCTACACCTGTACCCCATCAATTATACCACCTACACCTGTACCCCATCAATTCCATATAATGCTCCAGCACCATGAATCCTTTCTTTCCCCTGAGGACAGGTTCGGTGTATTCACAGGCCGTCATTTATCACTCCCCTCGGTGGATGTTTTCTCAGACATTGTCAGGAGTTTCCCACCTTGTCCTGTCACCCTCTCACTACACTTACACACTGTTTACAAATTCCTCACACCGGGTCAATATTTGACGCATTTCAGGGGTGATGGGACCTTTCTCAGGCTGGGAGAACCGCTGGTGTTGACGTTGAGGGCGCCTGTTCCCACGCTGGGCCTGGTATGAATGGGGGGGGTCAGTACACACCAGACCGGGCACACCTGTCTCCTAGACCAGCCCCCAAAGGGCAGGAGTCTGTGGGCCATTGTGTCTGACTCAAGTCTACCACAGAGGGCAGTCTACCACATCTACCACAGAGGGCAGTCACACGACTTCCCGGGGTCCTAGTACCTCAAAGTATTGTAATATCAGGATATTCTCCATGGTGCCCGACCTAACAGACCCTCTGTGTGCTTCTTCTAGGTCTTCACATCACATGGACCCACCGTCATCATGCCCACCTGGTTCTGCTCCAGGGAGTGGTTCTGCTACGTGGGGCAGTTTGTTGAGGACGGACAGGTAAGGCACATCCTATTTGGTTCATGTAGAGAACAGCAGGGGGCGACAAAGAAAACAGGAAGGAGAAAAGACCCTCCCAAGGAAAGAGGAGATGGACTCTGGAGCAGTGGTCTCCAAACTATGTCCCTCCAGCATGCCCAAACTACAGCCTGCAGAATGAGAATAGAAAACTATCTGTACCGAACTACGCTACCATGACAACCCCAGAGCAAGCGTGATGAGTAGAGAACATGGCCTTTCCCAAACTTCACTACTGTAACATCCCCAGAGTAGATGAGTAAACTGTCTTACCAAACTATACTACCGTAACAACCCCAGAGTAAGCGTGATGAGTAGAGAACACGGCCTTTACCAAACTTCACTACTGTAACATCCCCAGAGTAGATGAGTAAACTGTCTTACCAAACTATACTACCGTAACAACACCAGAGCAAGCGTGATGAGTAGAGAACATGGCCTTTACCAAACTTCACTACTGTAACATCCCCAGAGTAGATAAAACTGTCTTACCAAACTATACTACCGTAACTAACAACCCCAGAGCAAGCGTGATGAGTAGAGAACACGGCCTGTACCAAACTTCACTACTGTAACATCCCCAGAGTAGATAAAACTGTCTTACCAAACTATACTACCGTAACTAACAACCCCAGAGTAAGCGTGATGAGTAGAGAACACGGCCTGTACCAAACTTCACTACTGTAACATCCCCAGAGTAGATAAAACTGTCTTACCAAACTATACTACCGTAACAACCCCAGAGTAAGCGTGATGAGTAGAGAACACGGCCTGTACCAAACTTCACTACTGTAACATCCCCAGAGTAGATAAAACTGTCTTACCAAACTATACTACCGTAACTAACAACCCCAGAGTAAGCGTGATGAGTAGAGAACACGGCCTGTACCAAACTTCACTACTGTAACATCCCCAGAGTAGATAAAACTGTCTTACCAAACTATACTACCGTAACTAACAACCCCAGAGTAAGCGTGATGAGTAGAGAACACGGCCTGTACCAAACTTCACTACTGTAACATCCCCAGAGTAGATAAAACTGTCTTACCAAACTATACTACCGTAACTAACAACCCCAGAGTAAGCGTGATGAGTAGAGAACACGGCCTGTACCAAACTTCACTACTGTAACATCCCCAGAGTAGATAAAACTGTCTTACCAAACTATACTACCGTAACAACCCCAGAGTAAGCGTGATGAGTAGAGAACACGGCCTGTACCAAACTTCACTACTGTAACATCCCCAGAGTAGATAAAACTGTCTTACCAAACTATACTACCGTAACAACCCCAGAGTAAGCGTGATGAGTAGAGAACACGGCCTGTACCAAACTTCACTACTGTAACATCCCCAGAGTAGATAAAACTGTCTTACCAAACTATACTACCGTAACTAACAACCCCAGAGTAAGCGTGATGAGTAGAGAACACGGCCTGTACCAAACTTCACTACTGTAACATCCCCAGAGTAGATAAAACTGTCTTACCAAACTATACTACCGTAACTAACAACCCCAGAGTAAGCGTGATGAGTAGAGAACACGGCCTGTACCAAACTTCACTACTGTAACATCCCCAGAGTAGATAAAACTGTCTTACCAAACTATACTACCGTAACTAACAACCCCAGAGTAAGCGTGATGAGTAGAGAACACGGCCTGTACCAAACTTCACTACTGTAACATCCCCAGAGTAGATAAAACTGTCTTACCAAACTATACTACCGTAACTAACAACCCCAGAGTAAGCGTGATGAGTAGAGAACACGGCCTGTACCAAACTTCACTACTGTAACATCCCCAGAGTAGATAAAACTGTCTTACCAAACTATACTACCGTAACTAACAACCCCAGAGTAAGCGTGATGAGTAGAGAACACGGCCTGTACCAAACTTCACTACTGTAACATCCCCAGAGTAGATAAAACTGTCTTACCAAACTATACTACCGTAACAACCCCAGAGTAAGCGTGATGAGTAGAGAACACGGCCTGTACCAAACTTCACTACTGTAACATCCCCAGAGTAGATAAAACTGTCTTACCAAACTATACTACCGTAACAATCCCAGAGTAAGCGTGATGAGTAGAGAACACGGCCTTTACCAAACTTCACTACTGTAACATCCCCAGAGTAGATGAGTAGAGAAAACTGTCTTACCAAACTATACTACCGTAACAATCCCAGAGTAAGCGTGATGAGTAGAGAACACGGCCTTTACCAAACTTCACTACTGTAACATCCCCAGAGTAGATGAGTAGAGAAAACTGTCTTACCAAACTATACTACTGTAACAACCCCAGAATAGATGAGTAAACTGTCTTACCAACCTATACTACCGTAACAACCCCAGTGTAAGCGTGATGAGTAGAGAACATGGCCTTTACCAAACTTCACTACTGTAACATCCCCCGAGTAGATGAGTAAACTGTCTTACCAAACTATACTACCGTAACAACACCAGAGCAAGCGTGATGAGTAGAGAACATGGCCTTTACCAAACTTCACTACTGTAACATCCCCCGAGTAGATGAGTAAACTGTCTTACCAACCTATACTACCGTAACAACACCAGAGCAAGCGTGAGGTGGGGAAGGATGGAGTAACTGTAAAGATAAAGGGGGAAAAGACGTCGTCTATGTATCTTCTCCATAATTTTGGGTTCTAGGAGTTCTGTGTCCCGTTGTTTTGCCCCCCCTCTCTGGTATAATGGTGGGTCATGTCAGACGTCTAGATATCTCTATATATGGAGAGTAAGCGGCTGATGGCGGATGGCAGGCCTGACCCGGGGCCCTGCTGTTCCTCAGCTTTGTACAATGTCCCATGTTCTCACCCTCCAGTGTGATAAAGACGGTCTGTCAGACGGCCAGGAATAACATGGTCCCCGGAACGCAGTGTGGGAAAGGGCGAGCGGGGTGTGAATGGGTCAGACTGGCTCATGTCACCACATCGTCCGCCTGCAGGGTCGTGTTGTTACAGTGAAACAGTGCTGCTCTATGGGGACTGCCACAAGTTAAAGGGGCCGCCATTGTGCTTTAGGGTGAGAATTGGGTGACTGCTGGTATGGCGGCTTTACACCACCCACAGAAGGTTGTGACACACCCACTGATTTTCTGTGCAGGAGTCCAGGAAAGTTGGGTGATATAACAGCGGTGCCATGATGATTCTGAACCTTCCCTTAGAGTAGTGATCCCCAGCTGTTGCAGAACTACAATTCTCAGCATGCCCTGATAGCCTTCAACCAAACTAGTGACAAAAATACGTCCATACCAGTTGTAAAACCACTACTCCCAGCATACCCCGACAACCAGCAGCCTCTAATGGGTCCAGACTGGTTGTAAGACTACAACTCCCATGATGCCCTGAAAGCTTTCGGCTGATGCTTTGATCTCTAAGATCAGTGTTCCCCAACCTTTGACTGTCAAACTGTTGTAACACTAAAACTCCCAGCATGCCCTAAGAGCCACAGTTGGCAGAAGTTGTAGTTTTGCATCTGTAGACCCATTGGAGAACAGTATTGCACCCAGTGGGAGGCTGAAGGCTGTCAGGGCATGCTGGGAGGTGTAGTTATTCCACCAGTATGGACCCATCAGAGGCTGGAGGCTGTCAGAGCATGCTGGGAGGTGTAGTTATTCCACCAGTATGGACCCATCAGAGGCTGAAGGCTGTCAGGGCATGCTGGGAGGTGTAGTTATTCCACCAGTATGGACCCATCAGAGGCTGAAGGCTGTCAGGGCATGCTGGGAGGTGTAGTTATTCCACCAGTATGGACCCATCAGAGGCTGAAGGCTGTCAGGGCATGCTGGGAGGTGTAGTTATTCCACCAGTATGGACCCATCAGAGGCTGGAGGCTGTCAGGGCATGCTGGGAGGTGTAGTTATTCCACCAGTATGGACCCATCAGAGGCTGGAGGCTGTCAGGGCATGCTGGGAGGTGTAGTTATTCCACCAGTATGGACCCATCAGAGGCTGGAGGCTGTCCGGGCATGCTGGGAGGTGTAGTTATTCCACCAGTATGGACCCATCAGAGGCTGGAGGCTGTCAGGGCATGCTGGGAGGTGTAGTTATTCCACCAGTATGGACCCATCAGAGGCTGAAGGCTGTCAGGGCATGCTGGGAGGTGTAGTTATTCCACCAGTATGGACCCATCAGAGGCTGGAGGCTGTCAGAGCATGCTGGGAGGTGTAGTTATTGCACCAGTATGGACCCATCAGAGGCTGAATGCTGTCAGGGCATGCTGGGAGGTGTAGTTATTCCACCAGTATGGACCCATCAGAGGCTGAAGGCTGTCAGGGCATGCTGGGAGGTGTAGTTATTCCACCAGTATGGACCCATCAGAGGCTGAAGGCTTTCGGGGCATGCTGGGAGGGGTAGTTTTGCCACCAGTATGGACCCATCAGAGGCTGAAGGCTGTCAGGGCATGCTGGGAGGTGTAGTTTTTCAACCAGTGTGGACACAAAGGAGATAATTTATGTAACCAGAGTGGACCCATTGAAGGCGGAACTCTGTCAGAGCATGCTGGGAGTTGTAGTTTTGCAACATGTATGGACTCATAAGAGGCCAAAGGCTGTCAGTGCATGATGGGATTTGTAGTTTTGCATCCAGTATGAACCCATAGGAGACCAGTTTTGTAACCAGTGTGGACACATAGGAAGCTGATGGCTGGGAGGTGTAGTTATTCCACCAGTATGGACCCATCAGAGGCTGGAGGCTGTCAGAGCATGCTGGGAGGTGTAGTTATTCCACCAGTATGGACCCATCAGAGGCTGAAGGCTGTCAGGGCATGCTGGGAGGTGTAGTTATTCCACCAGTATGGACCCATCAGAGGCTGAAGGCTGTCAGGGCATGCTGGGAGGTGTAGTTATTCCACCAGTATGGACCCATCAGAGGCTGAAGGCTGTCAGGGCATGCTGGGAGGTGTAGTTATTCCACCAGTATGGACCCATCAGAGGCTGGAGGCTGTCAGGGCATGCTGGGAGGTGTAGTTATTCCACCAGTATGGACCCATCAGAGGCTGGAGGCTGTCCGGGCATGCTGGGAGGTGTAGTTATTCCACCAGTATGGACCCATCAGAGGCTGGAGGCTGTCAGGGCATGCTGGGAGGTGTAGTTATTCCACCAGTATGGACCCATCAGAGGCTGAAGGCTGTCAGGGCATGCTGGGAGGTGTAGTTATTCCACCAGTATGGACCCATCAGAGGCTGGAGGCTGTCAGAGCATGCTGGGAGGTGTAGTTATTGCACCAGTATGGACCCATCAGAGGCTGAATGCTGTCAGGGCATGCTGGGAGGTGTAGTTATTCCACCAGTATGGACCCATCAGAGGCTGAAGGCTTTCGGGGCATGCTGGGAGGGGTAGTTTTGACACCAGTATGGACCCATCAGAGGCTGAAGGCTGTCAGGGCATGCTGGGAGGTGTAGTTATTCCACCAGTATGGACCCATCAGAGGCTGAAGGCTGTCAGGGCATGCTGGGAGGTGTAGTTATTCCACCAGTATGGACCCATCAGAGGCTGAAGGCTTTCGGGGCATGCTGGGAGGGGTAGTTTTGCCACCAGTATGGACCCATCAGAGGCTGAAGGCTGTCAGGGCATGCTGGGAGGTGTAGTTTTTCAACCAGTGTGGACACAAAGGAGATAATTTATGTAACCAGAGTGGACCCATTGAAGGCGGAACTCTGTCAGAGCATGCTGGGAGTTGTAGTTTTGCAACATGTATGGACTCATAAGAGGCCAAAGGCTGTCAGTGCATGATGGGATTTGTAGTTTTGCATCCAGTATGAACCCATAGGAGACCAGTTTTGTAACCAGTGTGGACACATAGGAAGCTGATGGCTGTCAGGGCATGCTGGGAGTTGTAGTTTTGCAGCAGTTGGAGGCATTATGGTTGGGGATCACTGCCTTAGAGGATGAATTGTGTCCAGCGTATGAATTGTTTCACGCTTTGGCCAAGAGTGCCCCCCCTTGTGTCAGTGGTAGAGTCCAGTCCCTAAGTGACCCTGTTGGGATGGACCAGACTAAAGGGGATAACACGGGGGAGGGTTCCAACATCTGTGACCCGCTCCTCACCCGGCTTCTCCTAATGTGGTTGCCCCCCACCTCGGGTGCCTGGGACACAAGGGGGCGTCTGTTTTTTCTTGGCACCGGTGGGGGGAAATGTAATTGGAGTTTTATCAGAGAGAAGAAAATCAGGTTTATATAGAAACCGTCACCAACCCACAGGAGAGATTCCCACACGAGGCCATCGCCACCGCCGCCACCGTATACCGCCACATTGTTTCCAGGAGAATCCGAGCCTGAGAAAAGAGGAGAAGGGGGGGGGCAGACAATTTATTTCCGGAATTTCCAGTTTGGTAGTAAAATCCATAACAAGTAATTGGTGAAAAATGGCGCAAAACGTTGTAGAAGACGATGAGCGAATCATACAGGATACATTGGTTGGAGTTATCAGGATTATAGAAACAGCACCACCCCTGTCCTCAGGTTATGTGCGGTATTACAACTTGGCTCCATTTACTTCAATTGAACTGAGCCGCAGTACCACACACAACCTGAGCATAAGGGGTGGCGCTGTTTCTGGAAGAATTATGTTTTTCTAATCCTGGAAAAGGGGTTGAGTAAAAAAAAAAACAGCGCCACCCCTGTCCTCAGGTTGTTTGCGGTATTACAACTTGGCTTCAGTCACTTAAATGGAACTGAGCTGCAATGAGCCTCCTGGTTCACAAATAAAGATGGTTAAATGTTTCCCAACCAGGGTGCCTCCAGCTGTTGCAAAACTACTACTCCCAGCGTGTCCGGACAGCCGTTGGCTGTCCGGGCACGCTGGGAGTTGTAGTTTTGCAACAGCTGGAGGCATGCTGGTTGGAAAACACTGTACCTTGTTTAATGTTGTCATTTTTTATTTACTATTGGGCCTCAATTTTTCAAGATCTCCGCTTGAAGTCAGTGAATATAAACACTTATGTTTACATAAAGACCAAACACTTTGCTGCAGAGGGTTTGTTTCAGTTGTATCCTCATATATAAATATATATATATTCATATTCATTGACAGCAAGCAGAGGTCTTGGAATTGGAGGTGTGTAGAGTAGTCTCTCACTCCCATCATCTATCATATAACATTCTCTCTCTCTCTCTGGTTTCAGGGGACTCCGGAAGATCTTCTCTTCTTCTATGATCACCTGCGGAAAGGAGGCGGAGTTCACCGCGTGGAGGAGGAGCTTGTGCTATACCGCTACCACGAGCGTGCCGCCACACATTCCGTATCAGAGTGAGTGTATATATCCTGTCCTCCGTATATCCGCTTTATCAGGTCACCTGTTCAATGAAACATTAACACAAATAGTCGCTCAGCCAATCACACGGCAGAGGCTTCGATGCATTTAGGCATGTAGACGTGGTCAAGACAGCGCAATGAAGGTCGACTGTGAAAGTGGTGTGGTAGTCAGCGACCGAAGACATGGAGAACGCTGTGGGAGCGGAGGGAAGTAAAACAGTTAGTTTTTTATTTGCTACAGATGAGGGAACAGTAATGGCTGTGACACATAGGGGGGGAAATGAGGGGACAGTTGTAACCAACGCACATGAGAAGATGAGGGGACAGTAATGACTGTAACACACAAGGGAGATGAGGGAACGGTAATAACTGTGACAAAGGGGTTGATGAGGAGACAATAATAACGGAGACAAAGGGGGAGATGAGGGGACAGTAATGACTGACACAAAGGAAGGAGATGTGGGAGAAGTTATAACTGACACACAAGGGGGAGATGAGGGGGCGGTACAAACTGACAGACACTAATAACTGTGACACAAGGGGGGAAGATGAGGGGGACAGTAATGACTGTGACACAAAGTAAAGAGATCTGTGAATAGTAATAACTGTGACATAGGGAGATGAGGGGACAGTAATAACTGTGACACATGGAGGCGATCGGGACAGTAATAACTGACACACAGGAGAGATGAGGGGACAGTAATGACTGTGATACAGGGGGAGATGAGGGGACAGTAATGACTGTGACACAAAGGAATGAGATCAGGTAGTAGTAATAACTGTGACACAGGGAGATGAGGGGACAGTAATAACTGTAACACATGGAGGTGATCGGGACAGTAATAACTAACACACAGGAGAGATGAGGGGACAGTAATGACTGTGATACAGGGAGAGATGAGGGGGCAGTAATGACTGTGACACAGGGAGATGAGGGGACAGTAAGAACTGACACACAGGAGAGATGAGGGGACAGTAATAACTGGGACACACTGGGGGGGTAGATGAGGGGACAGTAATAACTGTGACACACAGGGAGGTGATCGGGACAGTAATAACTGAGGGGGGAGATGAAGGGACTGTAATAACTGTGACACTGGAGAGATGAGGGGACAATAAGAACTGACACACTGGAGAGATAAGGGGACAGTAATAACTGTGACACGGGGAGATGAGGGGTCAATAAGAACTGACACACTGGAGAGATGAGGGGACAGTAATAACTGACACACAGGTAGATGATCGGGACAGTAAGAACTGTGACACACAGGAGAGATGAGGTGACAGTAATAACTGACACAGGAGAGATGAGGGGACAGTAAGAACTGTGACACACTGGGGGAGATGAGGGGACAGTAATAACTGACACACAGGAGAGATGAGGTGACAGTAATAACTGACACAGGAGAGATGAGGGGACAGTAAGAACTGTGACACACTGGGGGAGATGAGGGGACAGTAATAACTGACACACAGGAGAGATGAGGTGACAGTAATAACTGACACAGGAGAGATGAGGGGACAGTAAGAACTGTGACACACTGGGGGAGATGAGGGGACAGTAATAACTGACACACAGGGAGGTGATCGGGACAGTAAGAACTGTGACACACAGGAGAGATGAGGGGACAGTAATAACTGTGACACACAGGGGGGAGATGAGGGGACGCTGGCATACGCTTCCTCCGGCAGGGTGCGGACAGTAGCCCTGTACACCCTGACAGCCAGGCGGGGTTCTTCCTAAACTCAGCCCCCCCAACACACAGGCATCCAGCGGCACGTGCACCCAACATGGCATCCAGGTGTCTTCACTCAGCTTTCCTGGACTCCTGAGTGGCTGCATGGAGCTAGATTATTAGTGGTCTTTAATTCTCTGCCATCCAGATGTTGCAAAACTACAATTCTCAGCATTCCCGTCCGGGCATGCTGGGAGTTGTAGTTTTTGGTACATCTGGATGCTAGATTATGGGATAGGGAGTATAATGTGAAGAGAGATGGATGAAGCAGAGCCGTGTGGGTTCGTCCTGCAGCGATGAGCCTGTCGGGACGTAATCTCTTAATGGATATTAGGAGAGAAGCGCCGGGGGCAGCTTCACACACTCTCCGTCCTGCGTCACATGACTCTGTTAGGATCTGTTAACTCATTCATTGCCTGTCGAGCCCGAAAGAGCACACTGCTTCTGTAGGACTACAAGTCCCAGCACGCCCCGGTCAGGTATTCACCCTGATCTGTTCTTAGTTTTAGGTTATAGTCGTTAAATAACTTGTGTGGAACTACAAGTCCCAGCATACCGTCGTGACCAATCATTGCCACAGGGCTCCGTGGGCTCTGTATATGGGAGTTAGAAGCAGTGATGTGCGGGCATGCTGGTATGTGTGGTCCCACGGCAGGCGGGGCTCTTATCTTCAGTCCCTATTGGGTGTTTGTTTGGTGACGGTGTTTGGTATGTTGCATAATTTCACCGACTACATCAAATAAATCTCACACCGCGAGGAACCTCCAGTGAGGGCTGGACCGCAGCGAGAGAGTCACCTGCCGCAGGACTCCAACCATGATGTCATCACCTGCCGCAGGACTCCAACCATGACACCATCACCTGCCGCAGGACTCCAACCATGACACCATCACCTGCCGCAGAACTCCAACCATGATGTCATCACCTGCCGCAGGACTCCAACCATGACACCATCACCTGCCGCAGGACTCCAACCATGACGTCATCACCTGCCGTAGGACTCCAACCATGACGTCATCACCTGCCGCAGGACTCCAACCATGACGTCATCACCTGCCGCAGGACTCCAACCATGACATCATCACCTGCTGCAGGACTCTAACCATGACATCATCACCTGCCGCAGGACTCCAACCATGACATCATCACCTGCCGCAGGACTCCAACCATGATGTCATCACCTGCTGCAGGACTCCAACCATGATGTCATCACCTGCCGCAGGACTCCAACCATGATGTCATCACCTGCCGCAGGACTCCAACCATGATGTCATCACCTGCCGCAGGACTCCAACCATGATGTCATCACCTGCCACAGGACTCCAACCATGATGTCATCACCTGCCACAGGACTCCAACCATGATGTCATCACCTGCCGCAGGACTCCAACCATGATGTCATCACCTGCCACAGGACTCCAACCATGATGTCATCACCTGCCGCAGGACTCCAACCATGACGTCATCACCTGCTGCAGGACTCCAACCATGACATCATCACCTGCCGCAGGACTCCAACCATGACATCATCACTCCAACCATGACATCATCACCTGCCGCAGGACTCCAACCATGACGTCATCACCTGCCGCAGGACTCCAACCATGATGTCATCACCTGCCGCAGGACTCCAACCATGACATCATCACTCCAACCATGACGTCATCACCTGCCGCAGGACTCCAACCATGATGTCATCACCTGCCACAGGACTCCAACAATGATGTCATCACCTACCACAGGACTCCAACCATGACATCATCACCTGCCGCAGGACTCCAACCATGACATCATCACTCCAACCATGACATCATCACCTGCCACAGGACTCCAAACATGACATCATCACCTGCCGCAGGACTCCAACCATGACATCATCACTCCAACCATGACATCATCACCTGCTGCAGGACTCCAACCATGACGTCATCACCTGCCACAGGACTCCAACCATGACATCATCACCTGCCACAGGACTCCAACCATGACATCATCACCTGCCGCAGGACTCCAACCATGATGTCATCACCTGCAGCAGGACTCCAACCATGATGTCATCACCTGCCACAGGACTTTAACCATGACATCATCACCTGCTGCAGGACTCTAACCATGACATCATCACCTGCCGCAGGACTCCAACCATGATGTCATCACCTGCCGCAGGACTCCAACCATGATGTTGTCACCTGCCGCAGGACTTCAACCATGATGTCGTCACCTGCCACAGGACTCCAACCATGACATCATCACGTGCTGCAGACCTACAATAGCGATGACATCATAACCTGTGCAGACCTCGAACAATGACATCACCTGCCGCAGACCTACAAGAGCGATGACATCATCACCTGTGCGGACCTCGAACAATGACATCATCACCTGCCGCAGACCTACAAGAGCGATGACATCATCACCTGTGCAGACCTCCAACAATGACATCATCACCTGCTGAAGTGTTCCAACGATGACATCATCACATGCACAGACCTCCAGGAGTGATGACCTCATCACCAGCCACAGACCTCCAGAAACAGTGACATGTAGCAAAACTACATTATTCCGGGACAGCCAGTGGTCTATACTTTGTGGATTCTGGACTCTTCTTTTTGCGTGTATTGTCTTTGTCCAGGAATCGGAGAGGTGCCCGGCCCTGGCACGGCTCAGAGGATTGGCGCGGGTCGGCAGTGGGGACACTTCCTCCTGCCCCCTGGAAACTGTAGGGAATGTTCTCACACTGTATCGGCGCGGCGCTGCGAGGCGTTAACGTGTCCATACTCCTCCGCCTGCACCTGTCCTGGCTCCAGCTATGGGAACCTGTTTCCCCGGCTTTCCCTGCACTTGGGATCACAGGTACCAGCCCCGGGGGGAGGGGGGGCAGTAGCGAGCTGATGTTCTTGGCACAGAAGAGGATTCTGGGCAAGTGCCTGGAGCCAAGACCCCCCCCCCCCCCCCCCCCCCAACCTCCGGTAGTTATGATGAAACTGCAGCAGCTACCTGTGTGTGATGAACCAGGGCTATTGTTACTGGGGCTACTGTGAGAACAAGAAACAGCGCCACCTGCGTGTCTGCAGTCTGTGTGTGGAACTGCCGCCACATTCCTTTATAACATCCCGGAGTGATGGTAGCGTCACCTTGTCAGTCTGGACTCCGGGGGGGGGATGTGTCTTCTCATTCTGATCTATTTATGAATGTAGGAAATGGTTTTCTCAGAGTAATCACTGACGGTGCAGAATAGTCACTGCCACCACGCATACGAGACCAGTCACCCCCCATAACGGGGCCTGGGTCCCCCAAATCAACATTACTTATATATTATACAGTAACGATACGGCACCTACTCAGTATTTACATAGTATACAGCACCAATCTATATATATATATATATATATATAAAACTCAACGTGTGTGTATGTAAATGTGTGTATGTATGTGTATGTAAATGTGTGTATGTATGTATGTAGGTGTGTGTATGTAAATGTGTGTGTGTGTGTATATATATGTGTGTATATATATGTGTGTGTGTGTGTATGTGTGTGTGTATGTAAATGTGTGTGTGTGTATGTATGTGTGTATGTATGTGTGTGTATGTAAATGTGTGTGTATGTATGTATGTACGTATGTAGGTGTGTGTATGTAAATGTGTGTGTGTATGTATGTATATGTGTATGTGTGTATGTATGTGTGTGTGTGTATGTAAATGTGTGTGTGTATGTATGTGTGTGTATGTATGTGTGTGTATGTGTGTGTATGTATGTATGTGTGTGTATGTGTATGTATGTATGTGTGTGTCTGTGTGTATGTGTGTGTATGTATATATGTATGTGTGTATGTATGTGTATATGTATGTATGTGTGTATGTATGTATGTATATGTATGTATATGTATGTGTGTATGTATGTATGTGTGTATGTATGTGTGTGTGTATGTATGTGTGTATATATATGTGTGTATGTATGTTCCACAAAAACTTTCAAACGGCTAAAGATATTAACATGAAACTTGGCCACATGTTACTTATATGTCAACAACAAAAATAGGATAGGTGATTTAACCCTTACGCACCCCCATTTGCCAGGGGCGGGGTTTATGTTTACAGTCCCATGCAAGTCAATGGGAAATATAACTTCCGTACGGCTGGAGATATTTCCATACCTGGTCACATATTACAGGATATGGAGGTCTAGATAGGAGGACGGGATAGGAGGTCGAGATAGGAGGTCGAGATAGGAGGACGGGATAGGAAGTCGAGATAGGAGGTGAAGATAGGAGGTCGAGATAGGAGGTGGAGAAAGGAGGACGAGATAGCTCGAGATAGGAGGACGGGATAGGAGGTCGGGATAGGAGGTCAAGATATGAGGATGGGCAATGAGGTCGGGAAAGGAGGATGGGAAAGGAGGATGGGATAGGAGGACGGGATAGGAGGACAGCATAGGAGGTCGAGATAGGAGGATGGGACAGGAGGTCGGGAAAGGAGGACAGGAAAGAAGGTCGGGATATGACAAGAATATCTGAGGACTGGATATGAAGTTTATTTTCCTCCCCAACAAGGATTAGGAAGGAACGGCTGGAGATATTTCAATACCTGGTACACATATTACGGGTCGGGATATGAGGACGGGATGGGAGGACGGGAAAGGAAGGGATATGAGGACGGGATAGGAGGTCGGGATAGGAGGTCGAGATAGGAGGACGGGATAGGACGGGGAAGGAGGTCGGGATAGGAGGTTTGGATAGGAGGTCGAGATAGGAAGATGGGATAGGAGGTTGAGATATGAGGACGGGATAGGAGGACGGGTTGGGGGACGGGAAAGGAGGATGCGATAGGAGGATGGGATATGGGGACGGGATAGGAGGAAGGGATAGGGGGACGGGATAGGAGGTTGGGATAGGAGTACGGGATAAGAGGTCGGGACAGGAGGTCGGGACAGGAGGTCGGGACAGGAGGTCGGGACTGGAGGTGAAGATAGGAGGTTGGGATAGGAGGTCGGGATATGACAACAATATATGAGGACTGGACATGAAGTCAAAAGCTTCCTCCTTTGTTTATTTTCCTCCCCAACAAGGATTAGGAAGGAAAAACCGGGCAACGCCGGGTACTCAGCTAGTTACATATACAACACCTACACAGGATAAATATAGTATACAGCACTCATATAGTATATATAAAACACCAACATAGTGTAAATATAGTATACAGCACCAATATAGTACATATACAGCACATACACAGTATAAATATAGTATACAGCACCAATATAGTACATATACAGCACCTTCACAGTATAAATATAGTATACAGCACCAATATGGTACATATACAGCACCTACACAGTATAAATATAGTATACAGCACCAATATAGTACATATACAGCACCTACACAGTATAAATATAGTATACAGCACCAATATAGTACATATACAGCACCTACACAGTATAAATATAGTATACAGCACCAATATAGTACATATACAGCACCTACACAGTATAAATATAGTATACAGCACCAATATAGTACATATACAGCACCTACACAGTATAAATATAGTATACAGCACCAATATAGTACATATACAGCACCTTCACAGTATAAATATAGTATACAGCACCAATATGGTACATATACAGCACCTACACAGTATAAATATAGTATACAGCACCAATATAGTACATATACAGCACCTACACAGTATAAATATAGTATACAGCACCAATATAGTACATATACAGCACCTACACAGTATAAATATAGTATACAGCACCAATATAGTACATATACAGCACCTACACAGTATAAATATAGTATACAGCACCAATATAGTACATATACAGCACCTACACAGTATAAATATAGTATACAGCACCAATATAGTACATATACAGCACCTTCACAGTATAAATATAGTATACAGCACCAATATAGTACATATATAGCACCTACACAGTATAAATATAGTATACAGCACCAATATAGTACATATACAGCACCTACACAGTATAAATATAGTATACAGCACCAATATAGTACATATATAGCACCTACACAGTATAAATATAGTATACAGCACCAATATAGTACATATATAGCACCTACACAGTATAAATATAGTATACAGCACCAATATAGTACATATACAGCACCTTCACAGTATAAATATAGTATACAGCACCAATATAGTACATATACAGCACCTACACAGTATAAATATAGTATACGGCACTCATATAGTATATATAAAACACCAACATAGTGTAAATATAGTACACAGCACCAATATAGTACATATACAGCACCTACACAGTATAAATATAGTATACAGCACCAATATAGTACATATACAGCACCTACACAGTATAAATATAGTATACAGCACCAATATAGTACATATACAGCACCTACACAGTATAAATATAGTATACAGCACCAATATAGTACATATACAGCACCTACACAGCATAAATATAGTATACAGCACCAATATAGTACATATACAGCACCTACACAGTATAAATATAGTATACAGCATCAATATAGTACATATACAGCACCTACACAGTATAAATATAGTATACAGCACCAATATAGTACATATATAGCACCTACACAGTATAAATATAGTATACAGCACCAATATAGTACATATACAGCACCTACACAGTATAAATATAGTATACAGCACCAATATAGTACATATACAGCACCTACACAGTATAAATATAGTATACAGCACCAATATCGTACATATACAGCACCTACACAGTATAAATATAGTATACAGCACCAATATAGTACATATGCAGCACCTACACAGTATAAATATAGTATACAGCACCAATATAGTATACATACAGCACCTACACAGTATAAATATAGTATACAGCACCAATATAGTACATATATAGCACCTACACAGTATAAATATAGTATACAGCACCAATATAGTACATATGCAGCACCTACACAGTATAAATATAGTATACAGCACCAATATAGTACATATACAGCACCTACACAGTATAAATATAGTATACAGCACCAATATAGTACATATATAGCACCTACACAGTATAAATATAGTATACAGCACCAATATAGTATATATACAGCACCTACACAGTATAAATATAGTATACAGCACCAATATAGTACATATATAGCACCTACACAGTATAAATATAGTATACAGCACCAATATAGTACATATACAGCACCTACACAGTATAAATATAGTATACAGCACCAATATAGTTCATATACAGCACCTACACAGTATAAATATAGTATACAGCACCAATATAGTATATATACAGCACCTACACAGTATATATATATATATATATATATATATATATAGTATACAGCACCAATATAGTACATATACAGCACCTACACAGTATAAATATAGTATACAGCACCAATCTAGTACATATGCAGCACCTACACAGTGTAAATATAGTATACAGCACCAATATAGTACATATACAGCACCTACACAGTGTAAATATAGTATACAGCACCAATATAGTACATATACAGCACCTTCACAGTATAAATATAGTATACAGCATCAACATAGTACATATACAGCACCTACACAGTATAAATATAGTATACAGCATCAATATAGTACATATACAGCACCTACACAGTATAAATATAGTATACAGCACCAATATAGTACATATACAGCACCTACACAGTATAAATATAGTATACAGCATCAATATAGTACATATACAGCACCTACACAGTATAAATATAGTATACAGCACCCATATAGTACATATACAGCACCTACACAGTATAAATATAGTATACAGCACCAATATAGTACATACACAGCACCTACACAGTATAAATATAGTATACAGCACCAATATAGTACATATACAGCACCTACACAGTATAAATATAGTATACAGCATCAATATAGTACATATACAGCACCTTCACAGTATAAATATAGTATACAGCACCAATATAGTACATATACAGCACCTACACAGTATAAATATAGTATACAGCACCAATATAGTACATATATAGCACCTACACAGTATATAGTATACAGCACCAATATAGTACATATACAGCACCTACACAGTATAAATATAGTATACAGCACCAATATAGTATACATACAGCACCTACACAGTATAAATATAGTATACAGCACCAATATAGTATATATACAGCACCTACACAGTATAAATATAGTATACAGCACCAATATAGTACATATACAGCACCTACACAGTATAAATATAGTATACAGCACCAATATAGTTCATATACAGCACCTACACAGTATAAATATAGTATACAGCACCAATATAGTACATATACAGCACCTACACAGTATATATATATATATAGTATACAGCACCAATATAGTATATATACAGCACCTACACAGTATAAATATAGTATACAGCACCAATATAGTTCATATACAGCACCTACACAGTATAAATATAGTATACAGCACCAATATAGTTCATATACAGCACCTACACAGTATAAATATAGTATACAGCACCAATATAGTATATATATATAGCACCTACACAGTATATAGTATACAGCACCAATATAGTACATATACAGCACCTACACAGTATAAATATAGTATACAGCACCAATATAGTTCATATACAGCACCTACACAGTATAAATATAGTATACAGCACCAATATAGTATATATACAGCACCTACACAGTATATATATATATATAGTATACAGCACCAATATAGTACATATGCAGCACCTACACAGTATAAATATAGTATACAGCACCAATATAGTACATATACAGCACCTACACAGTATAAATATAGTATACAGCACCAATATAGTACATATACAGCACCTACACAGTATAAATATAGTATACAGCATCAATATAGTACATATACAGCACCTACACAGTATAAATATAGTATACAGCACCAATATAGTACATATACAGCACCTACACAGTATAAATATAGTATACAGCACCAATATAGTACATATATAGCACCTACACAGTATAAATATAGTATACAGCACCAATATAGTATATATACAGCACCTACACAGTATAAATATAGTATACAGCACCAATATAGTACATATACAGCACCTACACAGTATAAATATAGTATACAGCACCAATATAGTACATATACAGCACCTACACAGTATAAATATAGTATACAGCACCAATATAGTACATATACAGCACCTACACAGTATAAATATAGTATACAGCACCAATATAGTACATATAAAACACCGACATAGTATAAATATAGTATACAGCACCAATATAGTACATATACAGCACCTACACAGTATAAATATAGTATACAGCACCAATATAGTACATATACAGCACCTACACATTATAAATATAGTATACAGCACCAATATAGTACATATACAGCACCTACACAGTATAAATATAGTATACAGCACCAATATAGTATATATACAGCACCTACACAGTATAAATATAGTATACAGCACCAATATAGTACATATACAGCACCTACACAGTATAAATATAGTATACAGCACCAATATAGTACATATACAGCACCTACACAGTATAAATATAGTATACAGCACCAATATAGTACATATACAGCACCTACACAGTATAAATATAGTATACAGCACCAATATAGTACATATACAGCACCTACACAGTATAAATATAGTATACAGCACCAATATAGTACATATACAGCACCTTCACAGTATAAATATAGTATACAGCATCAACATAGTACATATACAGCACCTACACAGTATAAATATAGTATACAGCACCAATATAGAACATATACAGCACCTACACAGTATAAATATAGTATACAGCACCAATATAGTACATATACAGCACCTACACAGTATAAATATAGTATACAGCATCAATATAGTACATATACAGCACCTACACAGTATAAATATAGTATACAGCATCCATATAGTACATATACAGCACCTACACAGTATAAATATAGTATCCAGCACCAATATAGTACATATACAGCACCTACACAGCATAAATATAGTATACAGCACCAATATAGTACATATACAGCACCTACACAGTATAAATATAGTATACAGCATCAATATAGTACATATACAGCACCTACACAGTATAAATATAGTATACAGCATCAATATAGTACATATACAGCACCTACACAGTATAAATATAGTATACAGCACCAATATAGTACATATACAGCACCTACACAGTATAAATATAGTATACAGCACTCATATAGTACATATACAGCACCTACACAGTATAAATATAGTATACAGCACCAATATAGTACATATATAGCACCTACACAGTATATAGTATACAGCACCAATATAGTACATATACAGCACCTACACAGTATAAATATAGTATACAGCACCAATATAGTATACATACAGCACCTACACAGTATAAATATAGTATACAGCACCAATATAGTATATATACAGCACCTACACAGTATAAATATAGTATACAGCACCAATATAGTACATATACAGCACCTACACAGTATAAATATAGTATACAGCACCAATATAGTACATATACAGCACCTACACAGTATAAATATAGTATACAGCACCAATATAGTATATATACAGCACCTTCACAGTATAAATATAGTATACAGCACCAATATAGTATATATACAGCACCTTCACAGTATAAATATAGTATACAGCACCAATATAGTATATATACAGCACCTACACAGTATAAATATAGTATACAGCACCAATATAGTACATATACAGCACCTACACAATATGAATATAGTATACAGCACCAATATAGTACATATACAGCACCTACACAGTATAAATATAGTATACAGCACCAATATAGTACATATACAGCACCTACACAGTATAAATATAGTATACAGCACCAATATAGTACATATACAGCACCTACACAGTGTAAATATAGTATACAGCACCAATATAGTATATATACAGCACCTTCACAGTATAAATATAGTATACAGCATCAACATAGTACATATACAGCACCTACACAGTATAAATATAGTATACAGCACCAATATAGTACATATACAGCACCTACACAGTATAAATATAGTATACAGCACCAATATAGTACATATACAGCACCTACACAGTATAAATATAGTATACAGCACCAATATAGTACATGTATAGCACCTACACAGTATAAATATAGTATACAGCACCAATATAGTACATATACAGCACCTACACAGTATAAATATAGTATACAGCACCAATATAGTACATATATAGCACCTACACAGTATAAATATAGTATACAGCACCAATATAGTACATATACAGCACCTACACAGTATAAATATAGTATACAGCATCAATATAGTACATATACAGCACCTACACATTATAAATATAGTATACAGCACCAATATAGTATATATACAGCACCTACACAGTATAAATATAGTATACAGCACTCATATAGTACATATACAGCACCTACACAGTATAAATATAGTATACAGCATCAATATAGTACATATACAGCACCTACACCGTATAAATATAGTATACAGCACCAATATAGTATATATACAGCACCTACACAGCATAAATATAGTATACAGCACCAATATAGTACATATACAGCACCTACACAGTATAAATATAGTATACAGCATCAATATAGTACATATACAGCACCTACACAGTATAAATATAGTATCCACCACCAATATAGTACATATACAGCACCTACACAGTATAAATATAGTATACAGCACCAATATAGTACATATACAGCACCTACACAGTATAAATATAGTATCCACCACCAATATAGTACATATACAGCACCTACACAGTATAAATATAGTATACAGCACCAATATAGTACATATACAGCACCTACACAGTATAAATATAGTATACAGCATCAATATAGTACATATACAGCACCTACACAGTATAAATATAGTATCCACCACCAATATAGTACATATACAGCACCTACACAGTATAAATATAGTATACAGCTCCAATATAGTACATATACAGCACCTACACAGTATAAATATAGTATACAGCACCAATATAGTACATATACAGCACCTACACAGTATAAATATAGTATACAGCACCAATATAGTATATATACAGCACCTACACAGTATAAATATAGTATACAGCACCAATATAGTACATATACAGCACCTACACAGTATAAATATAGTATACAGCACCAATATAGTATATATACAGCACCTACACAGTATAAATATAGTATACAGCACCAATATAGTATATATACAGCACCTACACAGTATAAATATAGTATACAGCACCAATATAGTACATATACAGCACCTACACAGTATAAATATAGTATACAGCACCAATATAGTACATATATAGCACCTACACAGTATAAATATAGTATACAGCACCAATATAGTACATATACAGCACCTACACAGTATAAATATAGTACACAGCACCAATATAGTACATATATAGCACCTACACAGTATAAATATAGTATACAGCACCAATATAGTACATATATAGCACCTACACAGTATAAATATAGTATACAGCACCAATATAGTACATATACAGCACCTACACAGTATAAATATAGTATCCAGCACCAATATAGTATATATACAGCACCTACACAGTATAAATATAGTACACAGCACCAATATAGTATATATACAGCACCTACACAGTATAAATATAGTATCCAGCACCAATATAGTACATATACAGCACCTACACAGTATAAATATAGTATACAGCATCAATATAGTACATATACAGCACCTACACAGTATAAATATAGTATACAGCATCCATATAGTACATATACAGCACCTACACAGTATAAATATAGTATCCAGCACCAATATAGTACATATACAGCACCTACACAGCATAAATATAGTATACAGCACCAATATAGTACATATACAGCACCTACACAGTATAAATATAGTATACAGCATCAATATAGTACATATACAGCACCTACACAGTATAAATATAGTATACAGCACCAATATAGTACATATACAGCACCTACACAGTATAAATATAGTATACAGCACTCATATAGTACATATACAGCACCTACACAGTATAAATATAGTATACAGCACCAATATAGTACATATATAGCACCTACACAGTATATAGTATACAGCACCAATATAGTACATATACAGCACCTACACAGTATAAATATAGTATACAGCACCAATATAGTATACATACAGCACCTACACAGTATAAATATAGTATACAGCACCAATATAGTATATATACAGCACCTACACAGTATAAATATAGTATACAGCACCAATATAGTACATATACAGCACCTACACAGTATAAATATAGTATACAGCACCAATATAGTACATATACAGCACCTACACAGTATAAATATAGTATACAGCACCAATATAGTATATATACAGCACCTTCACAGTATAAATATAGTATACAGCACCAATATAGTATATATACAGCACCTTCACAGTATAAATATAGTATACAGCACCAATATAGTATATATACAGCACCTACACAGTATAAATATAGTATACAGCACCAATATAGTACATATACAGCACCTACACAATATGAATATAGTATACAGCACCAATATAGTACATATACAGCACCTACACAGTATAAATATAGTATACAGCACCAATATAGTACATATACAGCACCTACACAGTATAAATATAGTATACAGCACCAATATAGTACATATACAGCACCTACACAGTGTAAATATAGTATACAGCACCAATATAGTATATATACAGCACCTTCACAGTATAAATATAGTATACAGCATCAACATAGTACATATACAGCACCTACACAGTATAAATATAGTATACAGCACCAATATAGTACATATACAGCACCTACACAGTATAAATATAGTATACAGCACCAATATAGTACATATACAGCACCTACACAGTATAAATATAGTATACAGCACCAATATAGTACATGTATAGCACCTACACAGTATAAATATAGTATACAGCACCAATATAGTACATATACAGCACCTACACAGTATAAATATAGTATACAGCACCAATATAGTACATATATAGCACCTACACAGTATAAATATAGTATACAGCACCAATATAGTACATATACAGCACCTACACAGTATAAATATAGTATACAGCATCAATATAGTACATATACAGCACCTACACATTATAAATATAGTATACAGCACCAATATAGTATATATACAGCACCTACACAGTATAAATATAGTATACAGCACTCATATAGTACATATACAGCACCTACACAGTATAAATATAGTATACAGCATCAATATAGTACATATACAGCACCTACACCGTATAAATATAGTATACAGCACCAATATAGTATATATACAGCACCTACACAGCATAAATATAGTATACAGCACCAATATAGTACATATACAGCACCTACACAGTATAAATATAGTATACAGCATCAATATAGTACATATACAGCACCTACACAGTATAAATATAGTATCCACCACCAATATAGTACATATACAGCACCTACACAGTATAAATATAGTATACAGCACCAATATAGTACATATACAGCACCTACACAGTATAAATATAGTATCCACCACCAATATAGTACATATACAGCACCTACACAGTATAAATATAGTATACAGCACCAATATAGTACATATACAGCACCTACACAGTATAAATATAGTATACAGCATCAATATAGTACATATACAGCACCTACACAGTATAAATATAGTATCCACCACCAATATAGTACATATACAGCACCTACACAGTATAAATATAGTATACAGCACCAATATAGTACATATACAGCACCTACACAGTATAAATATAGTATACAGCACCAATATAGTATATATACAGCACCTACACAGTATAAATATAGTATACAGCACCAATATAGTACATATACAGCACCTACACAGTATAAATATAGTATACAGCACCAATATAGTATATATACAGCACCTACACAGTATAAATATAGTATACAGCACCAATATAGTACATATACAGCACCTACACAGTATAAATATAGTATACAGCACCAATATAGTATATATACAGCACCTACACAGTATAAATATAGTATACAGCACCAATATAGTATATATACAGCACCTACACAGTATAAATATAGTATACAGCACCAATATAGTACATATACAGCACCTACACAGTATAAATATAGTATACAGCACCAATATAGTACATATATAGCACCTACACAGTATAAATATAGTATACAGCACCAATATAGTACATATACAGCACCTACACAGTATAAATATAGTACACAGCACCAATATAGTACATATATAGCACCTACACAGTATAAATATAGTATACAGCACCAATATAGTACATATATAGCACCTACACAGTATAAATATAGTATACAGCACCAATATAGTACATATACAGCACCTACACAGTATAAATATAGTATCCAGCACCAATATAGTATATATACAGCACCTACACAGTATAAATATAGTACACAGCACCAATATAGTATATATACAGCACCTACACAGTATAAATATAGTATCCAGCACCAATATAGTACATATACAGCACCTACACAGTATAAATATAGTATACAGCAACAATATAGTACATATACAGCACATACACAGTATAAATATAGTTTACAGCACCAATATAGTACATATACAGCACCTACACAGTATAAATATAGTATACAGCATCAATATAGTACATATACAGCACCTACACATTATAAATATAGTATACAGCACCAATATAGTATATATACAGCACCTACACAGTATAAATATAGTATACAGCATCAATATAGTACATATACAGCACCTACACATTATAAATATAGTATACAGCACCAATATAGTACATATACAGCACCTACACAGTATAAATATAGTATACAGCACCAATATAGTACATATATAGCACCTACACAGTATAAATATAGTATACAGCATCAATATAGTACATATACAGCACCTACACATTATAAATATAGTATACAGCACCAATATAGTATATATACAGCACCTACACAGTATAAATATAGTATACAGCACCAATATAGTACATATACAGCACCTTCACAGTATAAATATAGTATACAGCACCAATATAGTACATATACAGCACCTACACAGTATACATATAGTATACAGCACCAATATAGTACATATACAGCACCTACACATTATAAATATAGTATACAGCACCAATATAGTACATATACAGCACCTACACAGTATACATATAGTATACAGCACCAATATAGTACATATACAGCACATACACAGTATAAATATAGTATACAGCACCAATATAGTACATATACAGCACCTACACAGTGTAAATATAGTATACAGCACCAATATAGTATATATACAGCACCTACACAGTATAAATCTAGTATACAGCACCAATATAGTACATATACAGCACCTACACAGTATAAATCTAGTATACAGCACCAATATAGTACATATACAGCACCTACACAGTATAAATCTAGTATACAGCACCAATATAGTACATATACAGCACCTACACAGTATAAATATAGTATACAGCACCAATATAGTACATATACAGCACCTACACAGTATAAATCTAGTATACAGCACCAATATAGTACATATACAGCACCTACACAGTATAAATATAGTATACAGCACCAATATAGTACATATACAGCACCTACACAGTATAAATATAGTATACAGCACCAATATAGTACATATACAGCACCTACACAGTATAAATATAGTATACAGCACCAATATAGTACATATACAGCACCTACACAGTGTAAATATAGTATACAGCACCAATATAGTATATATACAGCACCTACACAGTATAAATATAGTATACAGCACCAATATAGTACATATACAGCACCTACACAGTATAAATATAGTATACAGCACCAATATAGTACATATACAGCACCTACACAGTATAAATATAGTATCCAGCACCAATATAGTACATATACAGCACCTACACAGTATAAATATAGTATACAGCACCAATATAGTACATATACAGCACCTACACAGTATAAATATAGTATACAGCACCAATATAGTACATGTATAGCACCTACACAGTATAAATATAGTATACAGCACCAATATAGTACATATACAGCACCTACACAGTATAAATATAGTATACAGCACCAATATAGTACATGTATAGCACCTACACAGTATAAATATAGTATACAGCACCAATATAGTACATATATAGCACCTACACAGTATAAATATAGTATACAGCACCAATATAGTACATATACAGCACCTACACAGTATAAATATAGTATACAGCATCAATATAGTACATATACAGCACCTACACAGTATAAATATAGTATACAGCACCAATATAGTACATATACAGCACCTACACAGTATAAATATAGTATACAGCATCAATATAGTACATATACAGCACCTACACAGTATAAATATAGTATACAGCACCAATATAGTATATATACAGCACCTACACAGTATAAATATAGTATACAGCACCAATATAGTATACATACAGCACCTACACAGTATAAATATAGTATACAGCACCAATATAGTACATATACAGCACCTACACAGTATAAATATAGTACACAGCACCAATATAGTATATATACAGCACCTACACAGTATAAATATAGTATACAGCATCAATATAGTACATATACAGCACCTACACAGTATAAATATAGTATACAGCACCAATATAGTACATATACAGCACCTACACAGTATAAATATAGTATACAGCACCAATATAGTACATATACAGCACCTACACAGTATAAATATAGTATACAGCACCAATATAGTACATATACAGCACCTACACAGTATAAATATAGTATACAGCACCAATATAGTACATATATAGCACCTACACAGTATAAATATAGTATACAGCACCAATATAGTACATATACAGCACCTACACAGTATAAATATAGTATACAGCATCAATATAGTACATATACAGCACCTACACAGTATAAATATAGTATACAGCACCAATATAGTACATATACAGCACCTACACAGTATACATATAGTATACAGCACCAATATAGTACATATACAGCACCTACACAGTATAAATATAGTATACAGCACCAATATAGTATATATACAGCACCTACACAGTATAAATATAGTATACAGCACTCATATAGTACATATACAGCACCTACACAGTATAAATATAGTATACAGCATCAATATAGTACATATACAGCACCTACACAGTATAAATATAGTATACAGCACCAATATAGTACATATACAGCACCTACACAGTATAAATATAGTATACAGCACCAATATAGTACATATACAGCACCTACACAGTATAAATATAGTATACAGCACCAATATAGTACATATACAGCACCTACACAGTATAAATATAGTATACAGCACCAATATAGTACATATATAGCACCTACACAGTATAAATATAGTATACAGCACCAATATAGTACATATACAGCACCTACACAGTATAAATATAGTATACAGCATCAATATAGTACATATACAGCACCTACACATTATAAATATAGTATACAGCACCAATATAGTATATATACAGCACCTACACAGTATAAATATAGTATACAGCACCAATATAGTACATATACAGCACCTACACAGTATAAATATAGTATACAGCATCAATATAGTACATATACAGCACCTACACAGTATAAATATAGTATACAGCACCAATATAGTACATATACAGCACCTACACAGTGTAAATATAGTATACAGCACCAATATAGTACATATACAGCACCTACACAGTGTAAATATAGTATACAGCACCAATATAGTATATATATAGCACCTACACAGTATAAATATAGTATACAGCACCAATATAGTACATATACAGCACCTACACAGTATAAATATAGTATACAGCACCAATATAGTACATATACAACACCTTCACAGTATAAATATAGTATACAGCACCAATATAGTACATATATAGCACCTTCACAGTATAAATATAGTATACAGCACCAATATAGTACATATACAGCACCTACACAGTATAAATATAGTATACAGCACCAATATAGTACATATACAGCACCTACACAGTATAAATATAGTATACAGCACCAATATAGTACATATATAGCACCTTCACAGTATAAATATAGTATACAGCACCAATATAGTACATATATAGCACCTTCACAGTATAAATATAGTATACAGCACCAATATAGTACATATACAGCACCTACACAGTATAAATATAGTATACAGCACCAATATAGTACATATACAGCACCTACACAGTATAAATATAGTATACAGCACCAATATAGTATATATACTGCACCTACACAGTATAAATATAGTATACAGCACCAATATAGTAAGATACATAGTACCAATATATTGTACATTAGCTACATAGTACTATTATACAATATATATATATATATATATATACACCCACACAGTACTATTATACTATATATACACCCACACAGTACTATTATACTATATATACACCCACACAGTACTATTATACAATATATATACACCCACACAGTACTATTATACTATACATATATATATATATATACATCTACACAGTACTATTATACAATATATATACACCTACACAGTACTATTATACCATATATATACACACCTACACAGTACTATTATACCATATATATATATACACCTACACAGTACTATTATACCATATATATATATATATATATATATATATATATATACACCTACACAGTACTATTATACCATATATATATACACCTACACAGTACTATTATACAATATATATATATATATATATACACCTACACAGTACTATTATACCATATATATATATATATATATACACCCACACAGTACTATTATACCGTATATATACACCTACACAGTACTATTATATCATATATATATACACCTACACAGTACTATTATACCATATATATATATACACCTACACAGTACTATTATACCATATATATATATACACCTACACAGTACTATTATACCATATATATATATATACACCTACACAGTACTATTATACCATATATATATATACCTACACAGTACTATTATACCATATATATATATATATACACCTACACAGTACTATTATATCATATATATATATATACACCTACACAGTACTATTATACTATACATATATATATATATACACCTACACAGTACTATTATACCATATATATATATATATATATATATATATACACCTACACAGTACTATTATACCATATATATATATATACACCTACACAGTACTATTATACCATATATATAT